>NC_091207.1:2965739-2983239 GCF_040958095.1 Procambarus clarkii | reverse complement strand
GACGGCAACTCGGATGGTAATCTTGGGCATAGCATTTCACCAAATCACCTCATTCTTTGGGGCACACGTGAGGAACACAAATGCGAACAAGCCTGAATGGTCCCCAGGACTATATGCGAATGAAAACTCACACCCCAGAAGTGACTCAAGCAAGTGTTGGTCAAGCGGATTAAGGCGCCCTGTAGTTACCAGTTGCGTTGCTTCTGGGAGTATGGGTTCGAGTCACTTCTGGGGTGTGAGTTTTCATTCGCATATAGTCCTGGGGACCATTCAGGCTTGTTCGCATTTGTGTTCCTCACGTGTGCCCCAAAGAATGAGGTGATTTGGTGAAATGCTATGCCCAAGATTACCATCCGAGTTGCCGTCGGGGAAGTGGCTCAAATAGCCTCGGCTATCACTTCCTTTTGACGGCCGTGATGGTCAAGCGGATTAAGGCGCCCTGTAGTTACCAGTTGCGTTGCTTCTGGGAGTATGGGTTCGAGTCACTTCTGGGGTGTGAGTTTTCATTCGCATATAGTCCTGGGGACCATTCAGGCTTGTTCGCATTTGTGTTCCTCACGTGTGCCCCAAAGAATGAGGTGATTTGGTGAAATGCTATGCCCAAGATTACCATCCGAGTTGCCGTCGGGGAAGTGGCTCAAATAGCCTCGGCTATCACTTCCTTTTGACGGCCGTGATGGTCAAGCGGATTAAGGCGCCCTGTAGTTACCAGTTGCGTTGCTTCTGGGAGTATGGGTTCGAGTCACTTCTGGGGTGTGAGTTTTCATTCATATATATATATATATATATATATATATATATATATATATATATATATATATATATATATATATATATATATATATATATATATATATATATATATATATATATATATATATATATATATGTCGTACCTAGTAGCCAGAGCTCCCTTCTCAGTCTACTATACAAGGCCCGATTTACATAATAAGTCACGTTTTCATGCCTAGTAGCCAGAACGCACTTCTCAGCCTACTAACGAAGGTTGCATTGTAGTGGGGACATATTGGGGCATTACCTCTGTTTCGGAAAAGTTGTTTAATATCAACCAATATTTTTTTAACTAGTTGTATATATAAAAAGGAAGACAAAAATACAAAACTTTTATTATTCAACTAATTTTATACTAACTATTTTATAATTGGTCCGAAATATAGTTCCTCAAGGTGACATCATCTTCAAGATAGTAATATCATGCTGAGGTATACCAATAAGACTGCCCAAAGACTCGGCATTGTGGTTGATGGTCGTCACTGCCATGCTGAACTCAACCATTGAACGACTTACAGATCTGTCTTTGGGGAAACTATTCCAAACTCGGTTGTGTAGAGACTCATTTGGCTTTCCCTTCAAACACTTTTTCATGTTTTCCTCCGAGATAAGATCATCGTAGAACTTGTAGTAGATCTTTTGGATTTCAAATTCGTCCTCATTCGATTGTGGGATATTCATGGTCTTGTGTGATCGTGGGTTCTTTTTATTTGCAAGATCGTGTTGGTACAAACACCAAGAATTTTTGCCTTCAGGACAGAGATGGTGTAATGGATTTTCATCTGTGGACGTTTCATGGAACAGTCCGGATAGGCAGGCCTTCCTCATTTTTCTCCAGTCTGTGTTGATGTTGTCCCTGATGGCTCGTTTGAAGTGAACCATCAACTTCCCAAAGGTCTCGTAACTTAGCTTTCCATTACCTTCAGCCTCCCCTTTTGACTCCAAATGGATGATCTGTGTAACAAGTCTCTCGACTAAGTAATTTTTACACTTAGTCTTTTCCACCTTTACGTTTCCATATGGTCCAGCACCATAGTTCATTCCACAAACTTTATTGTAGGAAGAGGAGGAGTTACTGTTATCCACCAAAGTTGTATACCTGAGTTTGATGTTTTGTGATCGACCCCACATCAACAATGCAGCATCCTCTTCCATATTTTTGGGACTGCTGTAGTAGTTCTTATCACAATGTGGTAGATGTTTATCCATCTCATTATCAAACTGAGCCTCGTTTATTTCCCAAGTCCGTTTCCTACGCTTGAGCATTTGGCACTGAATGCAGGATTTTTTACAGAACACATTGAAGTCCACAACCATGCCTGTTAACATTTCCACTAGGAAAGCAGTGCTAATTTGTGAATAAGGGCTCCTAGATCCGCTAAAGGACACATCAATGTTAAGGAAGCCATCAATGGGGGTCTATATTTAACTGTTTTTTATATTGGTCAAATATTATACGGCGAGCGTTTTCTTGCACTTCTTGCCATCTCATATTAATCACATTTCTTATATGATTCTCGCGCCTTCTATACACCAGTGGTGACACAAATTCCATTCCATTTATGGCACACATACTCTTGTAGAACATGTATCCTTGGCCATTTAGCATGTTGAAGTACACTAATGTTTTCAGAATCTCGTAATTTCCCATCAACGCTCGTGAAACTGTATGATTACATTTGCTACAGCTTTCCATCACTTGCACATCATGTTCATCAACCCTGACTATATGACGTAGTGTATTATGCGAGCAATAATGACATAATTTTACATAATTATCATCTAAGTACTTTTCAAGTTCCTTATCTGTCACCATTAGCACTGTCTCACGTGATGTTACTTCTTCACTGTTTTCTTCTGTGTCCTGTCTAAATAATTTCAATCGTTTTGTGGCACTGCTCTCGGTATCTTTACGTCTTTTCAAACCACTGGAAGTACCTACAACATCACCATATTCGTGATTTTCAGTCAATGTTCGTGTAACTGTAAGTTTACAATGACTACAGCTTTTTGTTACTTGTACATTATCATGTTGATCAGATATCTTGACTGTATGACATAGTTTATCATGTAAACAATCACACACATAATTAGAATCAAGGTACTTCTCAAGCTTCCTATCTGTTATTAGCACTGTCTGTGATTTTATTTTATAATTAATTTCTTGCCACTCACTGTAATCTGGGTCTTGTCTCAGCTCTTGAGCTGAAGCAGATTTCTGTTGTTGATAAATATGGCGAGCATATGCCGCTTGCGCTTGTTTTAGTTTTTGAGTCTTCGACTTGCGTGGCATTGTGCAATCTCGTATTATTGTATGACAGCATTCATCTTCTGCAACAGGAAACAAATATTAAAATTAATAAAAATTAATGGTATGGTGAGTCTGGTCGTATAAAATTTTTTACATTTCACAGGATATAGTGAGCCCTGAGTGGGACCTACTTGATACAGGAGCAGAGGGAGGGGTGTGGGCAAGAGGCCAGGAGGTGGGCAGCGGGCTGTGACTGAGTTGAACAGGAGGTGTGCAGCGGGCTGTGACTGAGTTGAACAGGAGGTGGGCAGCGGGCTGTGACTGAGTTGAACAGGAGGTGGGCAGCGGGCTGTGACTGAGTTGAACAGGAGGTGGGCAGCGGGCTGTGACTGAGTTGAACAGGAGGTGGGCAGCGGGCTGTGACTGAGTTGAACAGGATGTGAACCCCCCTTTTATACCCACAATGCCCAGCGTTTATCTGTCATCTTTGTTGAATATCCGGTACTTATTATCAATGTTGTGTCATCTACAATGTGTCATCTACAAAGGATGAGGGAGGCAGGGAAGGAGGGAGGGAGAGACTGGGAGGTAGGCAGGCAGAAAGGGGAGAGACTGGGAGGCAGGCAGGCAGGGAGAGATTAGGAGGTAGGCAGGGAGGGGAGAGACTGGGAGGCAGGCAGGCAGGGAGGGGAGAGACTGGGAGGCAGGCAGGCAGGCAGGCAGGCAGGGAGGGGAGAGACTGGGAGGCAGGCAGGCAGGCAGGCAGGCAGGGAGGCAGGTAGGGAGGGAGGGAGGCAGGCAGGGAGGGAGGGAGGTGTATAATAAAAAATTCATATGACAATATATCTTAACCAATAATTAATTCCCTATTTGTTGCTAGGGCAGATCATCTCGAGAAAGTATTAGAATTGAATATTTAAAGGATTTAAAAAAATATGAACAAAAAAGAGGAACTCTCATTAATATAGATATCGAACATATAAATAATGAAAAATTTAACACAAAAAAAATTCCTGGATTATATTATTTACCCCTGAGACATAATCTAATAAGACAATTATTTATAGCTTATAAGTTATATAAGTTAATAAATGATAATATTGATGATTCCCACATTAAATTTAATTATCCGCCCAATCTTAGCAGAAGACAGTTAATTTATTGGAAAATTTATGATATGTCAGGATTAACAGCTGATAATAAATTTTTCTGGTATGAATTTTTTTTTACACAATTTCACAATCAGGATATTGTAATTGATGAAGATTTTGGGGTATATTCCCCATTTAAAATTGAAGAGGCCAAAATGATAATATATATTAACACTGTGGTAGATTTATGGCTTTTTCTTTTAGATGGGGTAAGAAATGTTAAACAAAGTTTAAGTGAGTATATTATTAGAAATTGTTTAACTTATGAACAAACATTTGAAGTAAACAAAAAATCAATTACAAATATTGATATGTACATTAAAATCGATGAAGTCATGAGATATGATGAGAATATATTTGAGCATCTTATTACTAATTATGAAAAAAATAATAATTGGTCAAAACTAAGAAATATATCACTATCTACAGCGTGGGACATGCATTGTGATTTATTAGAACAATTTACTAGTATTATTAATAAAATTAAAAATCCAATAGAAACAATACCAAGATATGCCAAATTGTATTCTTATCTTTCCCCTGATTATGCAATAACTAAAATGGTGGCTTAGCTCTCACAAAAAAAGGGAAAATATTAATATTTGGAATAATCAGTACAAAAATTATTCTATTAATATTAATGGTATTATTAAAAAGAGGAGAAATCGGGGGGTGTTGGAAGATCAAGTTGTAGAAAGGGAGGTAGTCGAGGTGGAGGACGGTCAAGAGGAAGAAGAAGAAGATAAAGATTACATTTGTACAACATAGCAATGATGAAATAATGATGAGAGATATTTTTAATGGTTATGTCAGTTTGTTCAATCTTTTCCCGATTTTTATTCCGTTACAACTTTCCAATCATAACATCTAGATGACAAAACTGAACCTTTAATAATGAATAATTCAAATAGATAATCACTTTTGAGCCTAGAATTAGTAAAACAATCCTTTCTAAAGAATTAAATAGTGATACAAAAAATAAAATAAAAAGTTCTTTAAAACTTACCTTATGTTTCAAAATAAACCAAATAAAGACTTAAATAATGATAAAATTAAATAAAAAAAGGTATTTAAAACATACCTTATGTTTCAAGTGAGCAACAAAACAAACTAAAAGTTGTAAAGAAGGATGAGCTTTAGTCAAAGACTAATCTGGTATTAGGGAGACAGGGGTAACCTGGCAAGGATAACCTTAGCAAAGACGTTATATAAAGAGACTCTGACAACTTGGTGGTCCACATCTAGAACTAACTAAGTACAGTAGTCACAACAAAAAAGTGCAGTATAGGATTTGCCCATTAGAGCCATAAGTCAATTATGAACCAACAACCCCATCTTCATCCTGTAGCCGATTGCTTGCTGGAATTTTCCAGAACTATATCTGGTTGTAGCAACATAGATCCTATTCGCCCACTAAATATTTGGAACAGCCTCAGGATCGATAACAACCTTCCCCTAATAAATATAACACCGTTCACTCTGAACATAATTGACCCAGACCGATTTCCTATCAACAACCCAACTTTACATGCCCCTGAGACATCCAATCCCCCCTTCCCGCCATCTTGTTCACCAATCCAAAGTCCCCATATTACTCCAGCTGAACTCTGCAACAGTCACCTCATCAACTAATGATCTTAACCCACCCTCTAAGAGAACATAGAAAATCGATTGGATCAGCAGAAACAACAAATTATTATCTACTTAACTTTCATCTGTCTTAAGATCCAACAGTGACGATGATTCATCTGAAGACTCATCTGAAAAATCGTCCAAAAGTGAAGTACATGTGCCTCAAGATTTACAACTGAAAGGGTATGTTTTTAAATACTTTTTTTGGTTTAATTTTATCATTATTTGGTTCTTTATTTGGTTCATTTTGAAACATAAGGTATATTTTAACAACTTTTTATTATTTTTTTTATTATTACTTAATTTATTAGAAAGGATTGTTTTAATAATTCTAGGCTTCTGTTCTGTATCAGACGTTTTGTTAATTAATTTTAATAATATTTAGATAGTCTGCTAAAGGGATAACGATGTAACTGATTTTGTTTTTCGTAGATGAAAGAAGTCTCTCAACGTCGCTGTCGTCGTTCACGTCGACCCAAGAATGATAAATATTCTGTACCCCAGAAAATAAAAAGAGAGGATGCCCAGAGGTACGGACAACTTTGTAACAGAAATTGTGGCCCACATATGAAACCCAATAGATGGATGGTTGGTTTTAATACTGAAGAAAAGAAAGGAAGGATGTTAAGGAGCAAACCATGTTCTTACAAATGTATGGCAGCAGCTGCTGCTGCTGCTTCTGATAATGAAGATAGTGCTTCCTCTGGAGCTGCAGGTGAAGAGAATGGTGTTCCTATTCAGGTGCTTCATCCTTCACAAGGAGAGTTAAAGGATAATTTTCCCACTGCACAAGCCCTCCTGCCAGGCTTCCCCGGTGTACCTCAGCCTGTGATGGATAGTGCCTCCCAGACCTCCCAGGCCACTTCTCCCAACCCACCATTGTCCAACCAGGATCTCCCTGACCTCCAACCCTTTAATTATCACATTCGATCCTTGAAATTCATTTTGAAGACAAGGATTCAGAATGTGATTTTGTGGATCTGAGAGGACATTTTGGACTAACTGAGCTCCAGGAGATATTTAAAAGAATAATATATATTCTCCCAGAAGTCAAGCTAAAGTCTTTTCACAATTGAAAAGTATAGGTGTAGATTCGCAAATTTTGATTGATTGATTAATGAGGAATGGGACAAGAGTTGTTTGTGACCTAATTCATATGTTTTATATAGGATCTAAGTTGGATTTGTGCTGATTGATTGATGAGGTATGGGACATGAGTTGTTTGTGATCTGGATCTAAGTTGGATTTGTGCTGATTGATTGATGAGGTATGGGGCAAGAGTTGTTTGTGACCTAATTCATAGGATCTAAGTTGAATTTGTGTTGAGTTGTTTGTGATCTATATATAGGATCTAAGTTGTTGGATTTGTGCTGATTGATTGATGAGGTATGGGGCAAGAGTTGTTTGTCACCTAATTTATACATCTTATAGGATCTAAGTTGGATTTGTGCTGATTGATTAATGAGTTATGGGAGCAAGAGTTGTTTGTGACCTAATTCATTTACATTTTATATAGAATCATATTAAAAATAAATTCTAACCAAGAACATTCTCGTGTCTCTTCTTATTTTCTTTTAATTTAATTTTTTACTATGGACCAAAAGCAAAAACATCTTATTTCTTATTTTTGCCTTTAATTTAAATAAACTATAGTTGTACCTCTCCACTTTTCAATTTAATCCAATTAGAAATACAATTTTTACAAGAAGTATATAAGTAATAAAAATTTTGAATTTCACTTAACTATTCCATTCATTTACCAAAAACGAATACATAATGACGTCATCAGTAAATGAAATGATCAACTATATTTTATTCTTTAGAAAAGAGTATGATGCTGCAAAACTTAAAAATATTTTAGTAACCTTTTATTCAAATGATGAACTCCTAGCTACCAAAATAATATTGGCATCATGTAATAATGGTGATGAGTGGCCATATAGATTAGACGAATTTAATTATCCAGATATAATGGATTACAAGGATCAATACAAAACGAAAGACGAATACGTTACAGATATTTTTAAAGGCCTTGATTACCTGGAAACCAAAGGTAGATTACCGAAACCTTCAATAGATTTGGTTAAATATCCCCTATATGAATTAACTACCCATATAACTGTTATTGAAGTGCTAACTAAATTGTCGAGGCTTCAAGATAGTGTGGATCATTTACAAAATGTTGCCTTGCGACTAACGGAAGTACGTAACTCTGAAGTGCAGAAAATTATAACTGAACTGGTTAAATCTACCATCGGCCAGAGTCCAGTCAGTCACTTAAGTTCCCTTTTTAATGTAAAGAAATATGTGAATTAATTGGTTGGCATTATTACATTAAGATTCATCAATGTTTTAGAATTATTTGCTCCCAACTTTAGATTTATTTATTATAAGAATAATAAACAAATATTTTATAACATAATCAATTCAGTAAAATAGCTTAAAAAACTACAGAGTGCTTTCTACTACTGCTCTTTCCCACGATCTAATCATTAGATTCCGTTGAACTTCCTTGATTAATTGGCGTTTAAAAAAATGAGGAATATTAGGGTTGCTGTATATTGCTCTACGTAAGCAGGCCACGGTCAAATATCCCATTCTATTAATATCCAAAAAGGAATTCACAAATTGATTGACGCACATTGCCTGCAAACTATTTGGGTTGTAGGTGTTTTTACATGGTGGTGGTGATGATGATGATAAACCTTCGTCTTCTATAATAAAACGACAGATTTCTTCCTTTTCTCCCGTTTGAATGAGGTCCATAAAGAGATGGGGATTTCGGGTTATGAAAAGTACGAACTTTACCTTTTCTACATAAAATGATCCATATTCTTTCACCACTATTCGAGCAATTAATTCGCTCTTCGCCGAATTTAAATGATAAATTCGGTCAATGTTTCCTAGGTTAATACAACATATATCATCACATTTTTTATCACCATCACTGAAAACCCGAAATTTATTATTTCTTTAAACCATTTATCACAATATTCGGGTACCCCAAAATCAGATTCAAGTTCATTGTTGGGGTCCCTATGAATTATATCTTGATGAGGGTCGTCCAAAAAATATCTTTTATGTAAACAATAGGGTGTATGTTGTTTCATCCTGCGATAAACGTAGTTAAGCCATTTTTTATTTTTAAACCATGCTTCGTAATCTCTCACATCTCGGGTTAATTCCCAACGTATATTTTTAAACATCATGTGCCTGAAATAATAATGCCGATTCAAATATTGTTTTATGGACATAAGTTTTTTCAGCGCTGCCTGATCAACTTTGCTACATAACGATGGAATCGATATTCCGTCTGCTATCATTATCTCTCTCAGAGCTTCTTGTTCCTGTTTGGAAGCTTGTATCATCATCAGAAATATGGAAGGATCTTTGGCGTAGGACCTATATCCCGCGATAGGCACTATTAAGTAATCCGGATCATGGGGGTACTCGAAATTATGTTCACAGAACATGATGCTTCTTTGGTCAATGTTAGAGAAGAATTCCACAAACATATAGGAACAGTAATTTTCTTCCTCCTCAACAACAACTCTTAGTATAAATTGCAATTGGGATGCTGCAGGATATCCTTCTTGAGTAGAACCCATCCATATTTTAATAGCATAAACATTTACAATTTTGAGGTTATATGATATTAATTTAATTATAAATGGTTCTAAAGTAATATCTATGCCAACTGAACAATATTTGTCTACATATTTTTTTATTTGGGATCTTGTTGTAATGGAAGATGTAAAAAGATTTAAAGGGAAATATGGATACCATGGTTTTAAAAGCTTTGTGCAGCTGAATATTCCAAATGTTAGTAGGAATGTGGCTACTAAATTTCTATTTCTATATATATAACCTTGGAATTGTTAAATTAAATTAATATACATGTATTAATAATATAAATTAGTATATAATGATATTCTTCAATTACACGGTCAATAATAGCATGAATCATGTAAAAAAAAAATGAGGTAAAAATGTTTGCTGATCAACTATTTGTGAGTACATTCAAGCAAAAAATCCCTTTATGTGCAATGAGTGAGAAAAAAAATTAACTACAGATTCAACGAGAACTAAGTTTTCAGCAACTATTGTCACAAATTAGGAAAAATAAATTAACAAGAATTACAAAAGTAATAATTACGTAGTGCACTCTGCCCATTAGGCAAAATATGTATAGTGAGTTACTTGACAGAGTATGCAACAATGATGTTGTCCTACTTGGTTAGATCAACAAGGAAGTTTTGGGATAATAAGTTAATTGAGTAAACACAAACTGTATTATAAACTGCCGTTTTAGCAAAGAAAGTGGGTCGGTGAGTGATTGGTCGATCAAAAATGACTTGACCCTCTTATTCCGTCCGGTATGCCTCCTTTACCTTAACTTGTGGGCGACAGAAAGTCAATGAAATTCGGGAGTAAGGCTGCTACGGGACGCCCACTCACGGATGCGATCCCACTATTGCTCGACACGGGTGCTTTTGGCTGCTGGGTTGAAGAAGTTAGGCAAAAAAGTGAATTTGAATTTAAAATTGCCCAAATGCTAGAAAAAGTTGGGGGCCTGGGAGCCGGAGAAATTATTACGTGTATATTAATGATATTAAAACTGCCAAATTGAAATTGACCACAAAGACATCTCACGAATACGATCATGGACATAATATATTAATATGCAAAAAGGAGGAGGATCTGTGTACAAGTACATTCTGAATTATCAGGATCATTTGACAAATTTCTCGGTGTTACGTCCGTCCTCTTCGTAGTAATCATAATCCTAAGGTATTTATAATATCTCTACTATTTAGCATTGGTGGTTTTGTTTTAAATCTTTAACAATGAGCAATTGGTTGGATTCAAAAGGGATAGATAATAAATATCTACTACTATTTATTGGCTTTCTTAAAGACCTTAAATGTTTAAATTTTTAGTTTCTGAATGATTAATTTCTTCTATATTATTATTAAAAAAAAACATATTGTACAAGGGGGTCCATGGGCCGTAGGGGGGTGGGGTGGGGTGAGTTAGTTAATTGGACACAATTATTTTTTCTTTACTCCTTAAAAATATTATTACTGTCATGTTCGCCCTTCCATATGTCATCACATCATCCATCTCCTGCTGCTGCCACTACCACCTCGACTTCAATGCCCCCGCCGTCAATACCACCACCACCACCACCACCACCCACCACTACCATCACCCCCATCATTACTCTCCCCCCTCCCCATATTATCCCCCAAAACTGACACTGCAAGATGAAATAGATCGAAATATTACCATTGAAAGAATAATGCCCAATGAAATTATTAAGACTCCATTACTTGGGCTACGCGAAATTGTATGGCTTTCTTGGCAATTGTCAATTAGTCAGATTTGTAAAAAAAAAAAATAATAATAATAATCTGTTGTCCTTTGGGTAAAATTTGGGTTGGGGTAAGATAATAAAATAAATTGATTTGTGGAAATAATATAATATAATATATTCAGTATCTCATTCTTTTACCCCAATTATTTATTTAGAGTGACTAAAGAAAAACAACTACTACTATTTTCTGATTGAACTGTCCATTCATAAATAAGTCGAGGTGACACTGATGCTTTCCCTCATTTCTACTCATGAAGATACATATTTTTGGTAAATGCTTATTTTGTAAAAACATTTTCTGGGGGAAATAAGCCACCACAATGCAGCTGTGGTCCAACAACATTCAGAAACCGGTTTCAAGGTTCTGCTATGCAGGCATTCCTCATTTTTTTCTCCAGTCTGTGTGATGTTATCCATGATGGCTTCGGTAAAAAAAAGTAATTGATAACTTCCGAATGGTCTGAACTACTTCTATCTTCCATTTAGTGTCTGTCACTTCGACATCTTTTTTTGGGAAGTTGCGGAGCTGTGTAGTAGCAAATAAGAAAGACATTAATATATTCTCTACCGAATAAATTTTAACAGAGCATAGGAATTCACTAATTTAAAAAACTTTTAATCACGAAAAAATAAATAACCTACAACTGAAATTAAAAGGATTAATTTCAGTCCATCCTAGACTAACTAGGTCAGACCTAAAACGTCATAATTTTCACTTATTAGTAAAGTTATTTACAAAAACATACCTGTGCCTGTTGTTGTCTCCTGACCGAAGACACGTTCCTCCACATTCTCCTGCTTCTCACATTCCTCCCCTGACTTGGTGTCATCATCTCCATCTGAAGACCATGGCCATTTGTTTTTGCTGGAATCAAGCTTCCTTAGTGCCTTTTCTTTCTTCTTCTTTCTCTTTATGGCCTTATTTAGTACCAAGCCCTTCAGTTTGTCAATGAACCGGTCACTTTCGAATGAGTCTGAGGACGACAATGAGGAAGAAGATGACCTTGCTTTTACCGTTGATTCAACCAAACAAGACATATGCTCAAGTAAGTGTATAAGGTGGGTTGTAAGCCTCAACAGATGCAGCTTGGCCTCTTTCAGCTTGTTCTTTTGCTTCCCCAGAAGAGTTAGTAGTTATCTCCCGCAGCCGCCAGAGTCTCTAGACCAACTAACACCTGCCCTGACTCCGAAACCCTTCATCAGTTCGGAAACAAGGGGTGGGGGAGGATTGAGGAAGGAAAGAACGAACAACAATAAATTAAAATTACTATTATAATTGTGTTTTACTGTAGTATAATGAATAAAAAATCAATCTCTAAATGTCAATTTACCTGAATGAGACAAATAATTACAAGTCAATCATTTTAGAGTATTTTTCACTATGCTCTCTTTATATGTTTCCAAATGGCTTAGGAAGTGGTATATTCTGACTTGTTCCTTCAGCTGAGATAGCTGGCTGTACCAAATCATAAAAAAAAACACCCTATTTCTTATTGTTATAGTACCTACATTAACTATTTATGTACGCAATGATCAGATTCATAAACTGAACTGGTAAGGAATTGATTATTGAAGCTTGTTGTTATGTAATTCTTGGAGCCTTCTTCTTTTGCTTGAAGGTTGTACATAAGAACCAAGAATGCTGGACTAGATGACTGCATATGGATCAACAGTTACACTGGAACGACGCCCGCCACTACCCCGCTGAATGATAAACTGCTTAATTTCTGTAGACTGTATTGAACCTTACTTGACACCTGACACTGGAGCTGGAGATAGAGCAAGGGGTTGTGACTCTTAAACTGGCAGAAATTCTCCTTTTATACCACCATCCCATCCCCCTCCCTCCACCATAGGTTGATGAATCAATACAAGTTATATTAATTAATATTTTCTATATTTTTACTAATATAGGCCGATTACTTAATTCTAATTCTGATTATTTTGTTACATCATAAACACATAATTTAATGGATAAGTAGTATAAAATCAAAGGCTGAATGTTTTCTTAAATTCTTTCTATGCTCTCTCTCTCTCTCTCTCTTTTTGGAGTTGAGTTAATTTGCCTACTCCCCGACCTGCTACTCCTTTTTTTAATTTTTTTATTATTCAACAAAAAAAAATCCTTTTTATCATCCTTCTTTTCGTCTAGCATTATTACATCCTCTTCTATTTCCTTTTCATCCTCCTTCTTTTCTTCTAGCACTATTGAACTAGTGTCATTTATTGGTTTAATATCCTCCTTCTTTACCTTCAACTGATGAACTGGTGTCATTTATTGGATTAATATCAACTTCCTCTTCCAATTGCTTTCCATCTGTTCCTCTCCTATTCATGAACTGTTTTCCTCTTTGATTCTTTTTCACAGTCATTATTTCATTTTTTCGTCTGTCTTGGGTATTTAATTTTGATCGTTGTTGGCATCTTTTTGTTTTGTCCCCGAATCTGTTGTTTTATATGTTTTTGATGTTTTTGTTGTTTCCTGTGATGAAACTTTCTGAGAGGCAATTGTTTTTAAAATGATTTCATCGCCGATTACATTTAAATACTTCTTTATTATTTGTGTTTCAATAAACCATTTCTTTTCTTGTTCAATATCATCACTGTTCAATAATGTAAGTAATTTTAAATTGTTATCCTTGTTATCAATAGACACTATTTGGTTTTTGTAAATTTCATCGTCGTTAATGTTAATTTTTTCTCCAATTAATGTTAAACCCTTAATATTTTATATAATTGGAAAAACAGAGGGGGTTTTAATAGCTTTCTTTATATTTTGGGAGTTTAATAAAGCTGTTTTCATAGTATTGATGTCATATAGGTTTTGTGAAAAATGTAGGTTTAATTGAATAGAAGGCATAAGAATTTTATCATTTATTACAGTAACAAGATTTTTATAGAACTGGGCGCAGAATATAAATTTAGAAATATGATTCGAAAGAGAATAGAATAATTGTTTCATTTCATTTTGGGCAACACTATTCCTACAAAATATTTGTTTTACTTTAATCTGATCGAATGCTAATAACAAATACATTTTTCGGCAATTCTCTGCTAGGTAAGCATCGAGTTCATTAATAATAGTTCTGATAATAGAGGTGAACTTTTCTACTAGAGTTTCATCATAGTCTGAAGAAACGTCAATTGTATTAATTATCGACAAATGTATTTTCGATTCTTTTAATTCAGAAGTCATGACTAACATTTTAGAATTCATTTCATTATTTTTTTGTTTTAATATCGAATTTTCTGATTCCTGCATTTGTTGAATGGCTAATATTCCAGTAGTATCACCATATGACTTGCGAATCACTTGCAAGATAATTACATAAAAGTGTTTTACATTTCGTACGCTAAAATCTTTTTTAATTTCGTTCTGATAAATTGTATATATAATTGTAATAAAAGTATATACCTTTATAACTTCATAATTTGTTTCTTTTGTATATTTGTATAAATCCGCAAGTTGTTCTATTATATTTTCTTTAACTAAATCCATAGATGCAAGTTGATCTACTAACGTTTTAGCCAAATAATTTGGTTCTTGTAACTGCGGTTTAAAACACCATTTAAATCAACATAAGGCATTAATTCTTTTTTGTGTTTTTTTACTATTTCATCGGTAATATTAGTTTTGAAACTATTTAGTATATGATTAAATAACCCTCTTTCTTCCTCATTAGTAAATAATATATTTGCTATATTTTCCCGTTGTAGATCATCATTATAATTACTATTGTTAATAATTTCATTTAACTTAGCAATTCTATTTGTGGGTTCTTGCCGAATATAATTATTGTGTTCTGTATTAAAATGATCAATAATCTTTATTATTATTTCTTCAATTAGTTTATTTGTTTCACTTGAATAACTATTATTTATAAACAATATATTTGAAAAACATTTAGTTATATCATCATTTGATAATATAGATTTTTCTAAAAAATTATTAAATAATGTATTATTAAAAATATTTGTTGTGTTTATATTATCCAATAATTTATTATATTTATTTAGCATTTGGTCCTGAAATTGTTTATAAGTTTCTTCTTCTTGTTGATGTTTCTCAAGTTCTTTTGTTTGGAGTGATAATAACTCCTCCTCATATTGTCGTTGATGGGCTTGTTTTTGTTCCTCAAGTTGTTTCATATAGGTTTTTTCTAGTTCATGTTTTTCATAGTTACATTTCTCAAGTTCATTCTTGTAAGTTTCTTCTAGTTCATGTTTTTCATTAAGCCGCTTTAGATTCAAAAATTCTATTTGTTGTTGTTTTTCATTTATTTCTCGTTTACGAGTTTCATTAATTTCAATCTTTATTTTTTTATCACTTTCGCAATCGTTTAAAGAACTCTTTAACTCGGCAATATGTCTATAACTTTGAGTTAATTTTTCATTTATTCTATTTATTTTTTGTGTTTGTTCAGATAATTGTGTGGTACATAGTTGTAGTTTTTTATTGAGTTCAACATTTTTAGATTTTATTTCAGTATTATTTGAATTAATTAGAATATTTAACTGTTCAATTTGATTACCTAATTCTGTTATTTGTTTGTCTTTTTCTGTTAGTTGTTTGTCGTTTTCTATATTTCTATTATCTAATTCTTTTATTTGTTTGTCTTTTTCCTCTATTTTATCTTCACATTTTTTTAATTGACCTAAATACAATACTTGGTTTTTCAATTCTTCTTCATATTTATTGTTTTCAATTTCTATTTTGTTTATTATATTTTTTTGTTTTTCTATTTCAGTTGTAAACTTGTCAACTTGTTTATTTAAGTTGATTATTTTGCGTTCTTTTTCTGCTATCGCAGTCTCTAGGAAATTTTTTTCCATATAATACTCATCATATTGTTTATTTAATAAAGCTATAGTTTCCTTTTGTTGATATTGACTTTTAATAAGAGGATATGTTTTAGTTATTAATTTTATGTATCGATCAGACAGATCAAATAAATGAAACAATTTATTTAGTAATATGATTGTTTTTGTTTCATCATCATCTTTAGCAGAAACATTGTTTAAATAAGTTTTTTTTATTTATACATTCTCTTAAACCTGAGGTCCCATCCTCAGGGAAATGTACCATACTCAAGATTGTTTTAACAATTTCACTCATTTTTTATGGGGGGAGAAAAAAATACCTATTTTGAAGTCCAATGTTAATTTAACTTATTGAAATGAAATGAAACAGTCCATCAACCAATGCACATTATATTGAATAGGACATTCAATGTTGATTTTTCAGCATTCAAAATAATTATTTCTTGGATAGTATATTCAACACCGAAGTCTGTTCAATGATTTTCAACATTAAATACAAGATACCATGTTGAGTAGTTTTCCAGTGTCAAGTGATATTGGATATTATATTAAACATTGGAATCTTTGTTCAATGGTTTACAACTTTGAATTTTCTATACTAATATATATATATATATATATATATATATATATATATATATATATATATATATATATATATATATATATATATATATATATATATATATATATACTATATTGAATAAGGTATTCAATATGAAAAATGATTTTTCAGCATCCAAGGCTATTGGATAGTATATTCAACATTGAAGTCTGTTCAATGGTTTTCAACATTGAATACACTATACTATATACTCTATACAATGTTGAATGGTGCATTCAATGTTGAATGGTGTATTCAATATTGTATGAGTCATTCAATGTTGGATTGTTTTCCAGTATCCAGCACTATACTATATACTCTATACTATGTCGATATTGAGTAGTTTTCTGGTTAGTATCCAATGATATTGGACAGTATATTCAACATTGAACGTGTGCAGATGTGACAACAGTCACAAACACCCTGATGGATAGTTGAAAAAAAAAGAGATTTGAGTCCCTGTGTTATAAAAATAGATGTGGGGGCTATGGGGTACTGGTACTATTAAGGGGTAAGGGTAATTAGAAGACAAGAGTATCAAATATGGGAGAGCTAAAAGGCCCGGCCCCAAAAATAAACTATCCACAGCAGTAATAACTTGCTACTAGACCATATATGTTAGTCTAAAGGTTGATCAATGCGCTCCCACACTGGAAGAAGGGATACTCTGTAATTCATGTACTTATTTATTAACCCCTTAACAACTCCCCATATACACTCACACCAATAACAATAATAATAATAACTTTACCACACTATCTTACGTTAAAAGCCTTGGTCCACTTAGGCAGGATACAAGGTTTACACTAATAACAAGCTAGGGTAAAGTACTACTGGATAAGCACTGAAGCTGGATGCAGCTTAGGGTAGGG
>NC_091207.1:2918239-2963239 GCF_040958095.1 Procambarus clarkii | reverse complement strand
TCGCATAGTAGGCTGAGAAGTGAGTTCTGGCTACTAGGTACGACATTATATATATATATATATATATATATATATATATATATATATATGTCGTACCTAGTAGCCAGAACGCACTTCTCAGCCTACTATGCAAGGCCCGATTTGCCTAATAAGCCAAGTTTTCATGAATTACTATATTTTCTATAATTTTTTTCTTATGAAATGATAAAGCTACCCATTTCATTATGTATGAGGTCAATTTTTTTTTATTAGAGTTAAAATTAACGTAAATATATGACCGAACCTAACCAACCCTACCTAACCTAACCTAACCTATCTTTATAGGTTAGGTTAGGTTAGGTAGCCGGAAAAGTTAGGTTAGGTTAGGTTAGGTAGGTTAGGTAGTCGAAACACAATTAATTCATGAAAACTTGGCTTATTAGGCAAATCGGGCCTTGCATAGTAGGCTGAGAAGTGCGTTCTGGCTACTAGGTACGACATATATATATATATATATATATATATATATATGTCGTACCTAGTAGCCAGAACTCACTTTTTGGCCTACTATTCAAGGCCCGATTTGCCTAATAAGCCAAGTTTTCCTGAATTAATATATTTTTTCTAATTTTTTTCTTATGAAATGATAAAGCTACCCATTTCATTATGTATGAGGTCAATTTTTTGTTATTGGAGTTAAATTTAACGTAGATATATGACCGAACCTAACCAACCCTACCTAACCTAACCTAACCTATCTTTATAGGTTAGGTTTGGTTAGGTAGCCGAAAAAGTTAGGTTAGGTTAGGTTAGGTAGGTTAGGTAGTCGAAAAACAATTAATTCATGAAAACTTGGCTTATTAGGCAAATCGGGCCTTGAATAGTAGGCCAAAAAGTGAGTTCTGGCTACTAGGTACGACATATATATATATATATATATGTCGTACCTAGTAGCCAGAACGCACTTCTCAGCCTACTATGCAAGGCCCGATTTGCCTAATAAGCCAAGTTTTCATGAATTAATATATTTTCTCTATTTTTTTTCTTATGGAAAGATAAAGCTACTCATTTCATTATGTATGAGGTCAATTTTTTTTTATTGGAGTTAAAATTAGCTTAGATATATGACCGAACCTAACCAACCCTACCTAACCTAGCCTAACCTATCTTTATAGGTAAGGTTAGGTTAGGTAGCCGAAAAAGTTAGGTTAGGTTAGGTTAGGTAGGTTAGGTAGCCGAAAAACAATTAATTCATGAAAACTTGGCTTATTAGGCAAATCGGGCCTTGCATAGTAGGCTGAGAAGTGAGTTCTGGCTACTAGGCACGACATATATATATATATATATATATATATATATATATATATATATATATATATATATATATATATATATATATATATATATATATATATATATATATATATATAAATATATTAAAATATATATACACACATATATATATATATAGGAATCTATATGTGTCTATATATAGACACATATAGATTCTTCTATATAGACATTAGAGAAGATTCAGCGGTACGCCATGCACCAGGCTCGCCACCATTTTTAGTAATCGTCATATCCAAGTCTGCTGTGTGATGCATATGTCTTCTTGCTTCACCACCCTGTAATGAAATATTGTTTGTTACTAATTGTTTTCAATAATACATTATTTTATTATATAATATTTAATTTATTAATTAAAAACCGTTTCCATATTATAGAAAAAAAAATCTAAAACAAGAATCTATATAAAACTATAGAATAGAATAGAATAGAATAATATAATAGAATCTATATAGAATCTAAATATCATATATATATTTATATAAATAAATATATATATAAATATATATATATATATATATATATATATATATATATATATATATATATATATATATATATATATATATATATATTTATATATATATAATATTATATCCTGCATTATTCCAGCCCATTATTAGAGATAGTAGCCACCTCTTATTTTGGTTTTCTTTCATTATAAGTGCTCAGAAAATTAAATATATCTACATATTTAGTCAAAATCAGTTACATTATTTTATCTTATTCATAGCATAAATGTTCTCAAAGATTACTAAAAAGAAATTGAATTAGACTACAGCAAATTGGCAAACTTTACCTTGTATCTGTTTCCACCGAGTTTGTTTGGGGCATTCTTCAACATATCAGCAATACTTGTCTCAACATCTCTTTCAGTTGCATTAGTGTGGGTGTTGATACAGGCTTCTGGAAATTTATAAGAATTAATTAATATATATAATTATAATTCACTTTGCCATTCCCCATTCCACAGTCCTCTCGTCCTTCCCACTTCCCCGTCCCCACATCATCCCCACTATTCCCACTGCCCTGTCCCATTTTCCCCTCCCCTGTCCCTTCTTCCTCCCCCACCATCTCCCATTCACCTGTCCCTTTGTCCTCCCCAGCATTCCCCTGTCCCCACCATCACCAACTCCCCAGTCCCCTCGTCCTCCCCACCATTACCCTGTCCTCTGTCCCCTCGTCTTCCCCACCATCCCCCCCTCTCGTCCTCCCCACCATTCCAAACTACCTCATCCGATGCATTCTATAATGGTCTGATGCTTCCATCAGAAAATTGGGAACATCAAATGATCTGATATTCCCATCACTGAAAAATAAGAACAGCTAAAAAAATGAAATGAAAAAAATAAAACAATAAACTATACTCATGAAATGAACAGTATGGTAAACAACACAGCTCAATTTCAATGCAATGTCACACAAAATTATTAAATCGAAATGAAAATAAATTGAAATCTATGAAAATTCAAATTATCAATGCAATCGTGAATATTGAAATAATATCGCAACATAATATAGTGTGGGTTGCTCTTACATGCAACAGACGGTGCTGTTTTTCAAAAAAGGCATGGTTTTACCTGTCACAAGTGTGGCATCTATACTTATACTCACGAAATGAACGGTATGGTAAACAACATAGCTCAATTGCAATGCAATGTCACAATAACATTTAATAACAATAATAACAATAACATTTAAATATACTTTAAGATATAATCTAGAAGAAAATAAGAACATTGAAACGGTTCATGAACTCGATTTCAATAAAGGACACTATGGGGAACTTTGAAAAACAGTTAATGAGTATAATTAGACAGACTTGCTGCTAGGCAGAGGAGTAAATAATGAGATATATGGCAAATTTTGCAAAATATACGGCACACAAACATTCATACCCAAACAAAGCAAAATGCTAGGTAAGAACAAAGCAGTTGGCCCGTAGGGGAAAGGAGATACCCACAAGACTGGAATACAAGTCATTAACAAGCACACAAGTACTACACCACACAACAACCGCACTACTCCCAGAACTGGACGAATCACTACCAAAACAACACATTGCACATCACTACCAAAACAACACAACACAACACAAGCATTGGCAAAGAATTATAGACCAGTTGCACTAACATCCCACATAATAAAATTATTTGAGAGTGATCAGGAGTCAGGTTACTAGTTTTATAGAGACCAATGACCTCCAAAATCCAGGCCAACATGGGTTTAGAGCAGGAAGATATTGAAATACCTCTTACAGCTATCTCTCATGTCCTCTACTTGTACAGTACAGCTACTTGACCATTACGATAAAATCACTGAGATATGAGATAATGATGACACTAACCTCATCTACTCAGACTCCAACCCACTCATATTAAATAATGATGTAAACAATTAAAAAAAAATCCACTTATTAATGTCAACCAACAAACTCACACTAAACATAGAAAGGACCTACAACATCTTACTTGGGAGCAAATCAACAAATGCAATTCATCTACAGTTACACAATGTTAACATCAGAAATAAAAAAGATGGTAAGTTCCTTGGTCTATACTTAGATCTGCCCGAAACGCTATGAGTGCTAGTTGCTTTACAAGAATGTATAACTTCAAGTCATTGTACTCTCCCCCAATGTACCTTCTTGTATATAAAGAAAAAATAAATAAATAAACAAACACATAATAAATCAATACTTACTAAATTTTGTCTATTATGTAGCAAAGAAGCAGGTCTACGGAAGGCTTTTCTGTTGAGTTCGAAGCCCAGATTACTCGTGGTCTCTGAAATAAGTTAAGATTATAAGTATAAAATTTATAAAACCAAATAATAAATCCGGTATTGCTCAATTTCAGATGCAGACGTATGGAATGATATATCAGACTGTCAGCATGGTATTCGATCTGGAAGGTCCAGTGTAACGAATTTACTCAGTTTCTATGATCGAGCCACAGAGATCTATAAAGAATTCTGATCAAGAAAGAGATCTAGGGGTGGTTTTAGATAGAAAACTATAACCTGAGGATCATATTAAGAACATTCTGCGAGGGGCCTATGCTACACTTTTTAACTTTAGAATTGCTTTTAAATACATAGGTCAAAAAGTTTTAAAAGTTTTAAAAGTTTTTTAAACCTCTCGTGTATCATGAGTGTGTTAAAGCTTCAGATGGTGCATTCAGATGATGAATATTACCTAGTTCCTTCATCTGGGAAGAATGAACACATATTGGTGCATTCGGATGATAAAAACTAACTACTGTAGTTCAATTGATCAACAGACTGTATATCATATGCAGACTGTATGTGGATCTGTGGGCCACTCCAAACAACAGCCTGGTGGACCAAGCTCCACCAGGCCTAAAGCACAAAGTGATATAGATGTGATAGAGAAACTAGGTCAAATGGAGGAGTAGGTCTGTATATTAAACAGCACCTGACGTGCACAGAGCTACTAAACTCAATGTGGTGGTAGAGTGGTGGGGGGGGGGGGGGAACATTGCAGAAAAAAACAAAAATACAATTTGGTCAACAAAACAGCATTGTTTAAAATAGAAGACATGGGTTGACATTTTGGGGGTAAGGTAGGTTACATTGAGTTAATTAGTTAGTACTTAGTTTTTATCTTAAACTGGTTTGGAGAGGTACAGTGTTGCTGTGCTGGTGAAAGAACACCTAAAGGTAAATTAAATAATGATTGCGAATCCACAAGAAGTTGACATAATAGCGCTAGAGATCTGCAATCAGGATGATAAACTTTCCTTAAAGAATTTGACAAACACTTGCTGATAGGACATGAAGTAAATGAAATGTATGTCAAGTTTTGTGAAATATATGATAAAAGCACAACAAAATTTGTACCAAAGGAGAGATGCAGAACTAGGAAAAGGGGTTTGTTCAACAGAAATTGCGAGAGGGCCTGAGACCCAAACACACACAAATGGAATCAATATATAGCAAGAGGCCAAACCCCCAAACATACAAGCGATGCAAAGATGCGAGAAACAGCAGCAGCAGTAAGGAGAGGGACTTAAGGACCATAAATAAAGTGTGAAAATAAACTCGAGTAAATTTTTTTAACTACTCTCGACAGTGAAGAAAAACAAATATTCAGATGATTTGTGTTAGAATCATTAATCTTACACTTTCGGTCATATTCAACAACACAAATACATACACACACATTCCTGTTGCTGTAGCAAGTGAAGAATTACACACACAGATCACAATAACGTGATGCATCAAATGAACAAATCCACAAGGGCCGTAACAAGGATTCGAACCTGCGTCCGGGAGCATCCCTGACACTGCCTTAATCGACTGAGCTACAACAGGGTAAAAGGGTTAAACCGAAGTTCTACTGAACTTACTGGATCCCATAGCCTCTCCGAGGCACAAACCAGGCTTTTACACAACCCACACCCCCCCCCCCCCTGCACCCGAGCTCAATTGTCAAAGGTGTAAAATTGGGTTTGTCTTCCGAATGCACCATATCGGTAAATTTTTTAATAATCTTTTAAAAATAGTAAATGCCACTATTTTTGCAAAATTATTACGAGATCTATTATTCTATAGAATAATGCATATAAATGCATATATGCATATAAATTCAAAACAAGTAAATGTAAATAATTTTACCTTGCACCTAGATCCACCAAGCCTGTATGGCGCGCGTTTCAGTACTTCGGAAATCTAGAACTATCTTGAATCTCTAATCTGCAATGAAACAATACATATTATTGCACTTACCAAAACATGGATGAATGTAGAAAATACAGAACTATTAGCTGAATATCAAATAAATGGATTTAATCTATTTCACACAGATAGATATATTAGATATTATATTATATTCCTTTCCTCCCTAGAATCTGGATGTAGCAGGTGCTCAATTGTCAAAAGTGAAAAATTTGGTTTATTTAACATACACGCCATAGACCGGCTTGGGAAAAAAAAGTTTGTAAAACCCAGGGGCCATAGACCGGCTATGAAAGAAAATTTGAGAAAACCCTGGGGCCATAGAACGGCTATTTAATCCCCTTGAACGGACCTGTGCATGGACCACTGAAGCATCGAAAAAAAACACGGGCCATAGACCGGCTTGGGAAAAAAAAGTTCGTAAAACCCAGGGGCCATAGACCGGCTATTTAATCCCCTTGAACGGACATGTGCATGGACCACTGAGGCATCGAAAAAAAACACGGGCCATAGACCGGCTTGGGAAAAAAAAGTTTGTAAAACCCAGGGGGCCATAGACCGGCTTGGGAAAAAAAAGTTCGTAAAACCCAGGGGCCATAGACCGGCTATGAAAGAAAATTTGAGAAAACCCTGGGGCCATAGAACGGCTATTTAATCCCCTTGAACGGACCTGTGCATGGACCACTGAGGCATCGAAAAAAACACGGGCCATAGACCGGCTTGGGAAAAAAAAGTTCGTAAAACCCAGGGGCCATAGACCGGCTATTTAATCCCCTTGAACGGACATGTGCATGGACCACTGAGGCATCGAAAAAAAACACGGGCCATAGACCGGCTTGGGAAAAAAAAGTTTGTAAAACCCAGGGGCCATAGACCGGCTTGGGAAAAAAAAGTTCGTAAAACCCAGGGGCCATAGACCGGCTATGAAAGAAAATTTGAGAAAACCCTGGGGCCATAGAACGGCTATTTAATCCCCTTGAACGGACCTGTGCATGGACCACTGAGGCATCGAAAAAAAACACGGGCCATAGACCGGCTTGGGAAAAAAAAGTTCGTAAAACCCAGGGGCCATAGACCGGCTATTTAATCCCCTTGAACGGACATGTGCATGGACCACTGAGGCGTCGAAAAAAAACACGGGCCATAGACCGGCTTGGGAAAAAAAGTTTGTAAAACCCAGGGGCCATAGACCGGCTTGGGAAAAAAAAGTTCGTAAAACCCAGGGGCCATAGACCGGCTATGAAAGACAATTTGAGAAAACCCTGGGGCCATAGAACGGCTATTTAATCCCCTTGAACGGACCTGTGCATGGACCACTGAGGCATCAAAAAAAAACACGGGCCATAGACCGGCTTGGGAAAAAAAAGTTCGTAAAACCCAGGGGCCATAGACCGGCTATTTAATCCCCTTGAACGGACATGTGCATGGACCACTGAGGCATCGAAAAAAAACACGGGCCATAGACCGGCTTGGGAAAAAAAAGCTAGGTTAGGCTAGGTAAAAAAGAAAGTAGCCTGGTTAGACTATGTATGTTTAAATCTCTGATTTAAACAGAGCCAGTGTTCAGTCAAATAACTGAATTTATCAAATCTTATCCTTGTATAATATACAAGCTGATGTGAGATCCCTGTCTACAGGTGGACTGGAACTTCTATCAACTAATCCATACATCAAACCTGTCCCTTACAGCCCACAATCTATCATTAGGAAAACCCATAGCCCATAGCCTCTCCGAGGCACAAACCAGGCTTTTACACAACCCACCCCCCCCCCCCCTGCACCTGAGCTCAATTGTCAAAAGTGAAAAATTGGGTTTGTCTTCCGAATGCAACATATCGGTAAATTTTTTAATAATCTTTTAAAAATAGTAAATGCCACTATTTTTGCAAAATTATTACGAGATCTATTATTCTATAGAATAATGCATATAAATGCATATATGCATATAAATACAAAACATGTAAATAATTTTACCTTGCACCTAGATCCACCAAGCCTGTATGGCGCGCGTTTCAGTACTTCGGAAATCTAGAACTATCTTGAATCTCTAATCTGCAATGAAACAATACATATTATTGCACTTACCAAAATATGGATGAATGTAGAAAATACAGAACTATTAGCTGAATATCAAATAAATGGATTTAATCTATTTCACACAGATAGATATATTAGATATTATATTATATTCCTTTCCCTCCCTAGAATCTGGATGTAGCAGGTGCTCAATTGTCAAAAGTGAAAAATTTGGTTTATTTAACATACACGCCATAGACTGGCTTGGGAAAAAAAAGTTCGTAAAACCCAGGGGCCATAGACCGGCTATGAAAGAAAATTTGAGAAAACCCTGGGGCCATAGAACGGCTATTTAATCCCCTTGAACGGACCTGTGCATGGACCACTGAGGCATCGAAAAAAAACACGGGCCATAGACCGGCTTGGGAAAAAAAAGTTCGTAAAACCCAGGGGCCATAGACCGGCTATTTAATCCCCTTGAACGGACATGTGCATGGACCACTGAGGCATCGAAAAAAAACACGGGCCATAGACCGGCTTGGGAAAAAAAAGTTTGTAAAACCCAGGGGCCATAGACCGGCTTGGGAAAAAAAAGTTCGTAAAACCCAGGGGCCATAGACCGGCTATGAAAGAAAATTTGAGAAAACCCTGGGGCCATAGAACGGCTATTTAATCCCCTTGAACGGACCTGTGCATGGACCACTGAGGCATAAAAAAAAAACACGGGCCATAGACCGGCTTGGGAAAAAAAAGCTAGGTTAGGCTAGGTAAAAAAGAAAGGAGCTAGGTTAGACTATGTATGTTGAAATCTCTGATTTAAACAGAGCCAGTGTTCAGTCAAATAACTGAATTTATCAAATCTTATCCTTGTATAATATACAAGCTGATGTGAGATCCCTGTCTACAGGTGGACTGGAACTTCTATCAACTAATCCATACATCAAACCTGTCCCTTACAGCCCACAATCTATCATTAGGAAAACCATGTGAGAAATCTTTAAGGAATTCTGATAAAGAAAGAGATCTAGGGGTGGTTCTAAATAGAAAACTATCACCTGAGGACCACATAAAGAACATTGTGTGAGGAGCCTATGCCATGCATTCCAACTTCAGAATTGCTTTTAAATACATGGATGGCGAAATACTAAAGAAATTGTTCACCACTTTTGCTAGTCCAAAGCTAGAATATGCAGCAGTTGTGGGGTGCCCTTATTGTGTGCCCATATTGGGGTGCCATCACATTTAAACCAACCAAGCCCACAAATACGTCAACATGGACCAGCATTACACAGTCTAACATACTCTGTCAGATGTAACAACTAAATTTGTGAATTCAAGACTTAATCTATTGCATAATACAGTGTTAGTACGAGAAAAACATTACTTACATTCGAAGCCGTGTTTTGAAATGGCGGCGGTCTTGTACTGACGCTCCAAACTGTGTGTTCGTTTGCGTATGATGAACGTGTGACAATTTACTACAACAATTATTTAATTATTCTTATTCTTTATTTTACTATTTTTAGGGTACATGAAATTTCCAACTTATTTGCACACAATAATATAATTGCATTGTCATAACCTTTATATATTACGGAAAATACGATGACATGAACGAAGTCAAAGTGAAGTTGAAGTCAAAGTCATTCGCCGAACATATTAGTCATTTTTTTTCTCCCAAACGATAGGGGATAACAAATCCACAGAGAATATAAGTGTAAAATCAATTTTATTCAGGAAAGTACATACATAGTTGATTTACAAACATAATGTTGGATTTATAGATAGAGCTAGTGCATACAATACCTAAAGCCAATATAGTAGGCATATAGCATTTCAGGCAACCGGGCAGTATATATGGACCCCTTACTCAAATCTCTGAATATGTTAGATATTAAGTCCCTGCACATACTCTCATGTGTATTATATATATATATAAAACGCTGCACTGTAATGTCAATCCTGACCCTAAAAGCTTCCTAGAAGGTTGTAACAGATCCCATGAGCACCACACCAGAAAGAAATACCTGTAGGTGTGTACTGGTGCCTTATAGTGTGTACTCGTACCTTATGGTGTGTACTGGGGCCTTATGGTGTATACTGGTGCTTTATGGTGTGTACTGGTGCCTTATGCTGTGTTCTAGTGCCTTATGGTGCGTACTGGTGCCGTATGGAGTGTACTGGTGCCTTATGGTGTGTACTGGTGCATTATTGTGTGTACTGGTGCCTTATTGTGTACTGGTGCCTTATGGTGTGTACTGGTGCATTATGGTGTGTACTGGTGCATTATGGTGTGTACTGGTGCATTATGGTGTGTACTGGTGCCTTATGGTGTGTGTTCTGGTGCCTTATGGTGTGTACTGGTGCCATATGATGTGTACTGGTGCATTATGGTGTGTACTGGTGCCTTATGGTGTGTACTGGTGCCTTATGGCCTGTACTGGTGCCTTACAGTGTGTACTGGTGCATTATGGTGTGTACTGGTGCCTTATGGTGTGTACTTGTACCTTATTGTGTATACTGGTGCCTTATGGTGTGTACTGGTTCCTTATGGTGTGTACTGGGGCTTTATTGTGTGTACTGGTGCTTTATGGTGTGTACTGGTGCCTTATGGTGTGTTCTGGTGCCGTATGGTGCGTACTGGTGCCTTATGGTGTGTACTGGTGTCTTATGGTGTGTAATGGTGCCTTATGGTGTGTACTGGTGCCTTATGGTATATACTGGTGCCTTATAGTGTGTACTGGTTCCTTATGGTGTGTACTTGTGCCTTATGGTGTGTACTGGTGCTTTATGGTGTGTACTGGTGCCTTATGGTGTGTTCTAGTGCCTTATGGTATGTACTGGTGCCTTATGGTTTGTACTAGTGTCTTATGGTGTGTACTGGTGCCTTATGGTGTGTACTGGTGCCTTATGGTATGTATTGGTACCTTATGGTGTGTACTGGTACCTTTTGGTGTGTACTGGTGCCTTATGGTGTGTACTGGTGCCTTATGGTGTGTACTGGTGCCGTATGGTGTGTACTGGTGCCTTATGGTGTGTACTGGTGCCTTATGGTATGTACTGGTGCCTTATGGTCATGGGTTCGTATCCTGGCCGGGGAGGATTTACTGGGCGCAATTCCTTAACTGTAGCCTCTGTTTAACGCAACAGTAAAATGTGTACTTGGATGAAAAAACGATTCTTCGCGGCAGGGGATCGTATTCCAGGGACCGTAGGATTAAGGACTTGCCCGAAACGCTACACGTACTAGTGGCTGTACAAGAATGTAACAACTCTTGTATATATCTTAAAAAAAAAAAAAAAAAAAAAAAAAAAAAAAAAAAAAAAATGGTGTGTACTGGTGCCTTATGGTGTGTTCTAGTGCCTTATGGTGTGTGTTCTGGTGCCTTATGGTGTGTACTGGTGCCTTATGGCGTGTACTGGTGCCTTATAGTGTGTACTGGTACCTTATTGTGTGTACTGGTGCATTATGGTGTGTACTGCACACTTTAGTGCGCCCGGCACTAGCTGGAAAAACAAGCGGGTTGTGCGCGCAGCGTTCTGGGCGCTCAAGCGTAAACACAAAAAGTTTATAATCTTTTCACGCTCCTAACCTCAATTCTCGAGCTACGTTTTTCATTTTGGTATCAATGCGTTTGCAATAAAATTCTCTACAAGATCATATGCGTAAAATGTCACCGAAGCATTTGGTATCCCACCACGAAGTAAATAAACACGAAGATGACTCGCCGTGACACCCAAACAGGAAGTAAATGTTCATACTCTTTCGTTTGTTGCCAGGCTCACAGTCATCCTACAGCGCTCATTTTGATATCACTGAACTCACAATAAAATTCCCCACCCAGACATATGCCTATCAATGTCTAATTATGGTATCGAGTGACCCGCACGAGTGTGGGAACTGGGCGAAGCGTTAGCCGTGATTTCAGCTGGGACGACACTGGTGTGATGCAGCGCTTTGAATGTTTATACTTATTTCACTGTCCTGACATTATTTCTGGAGCTACGTATTTCATTTTTATAGCAATGTGTTCGCAATAGAAAGTTCTATAAGAACATGGGTAGAGTTGGCCAACACAGCATCAAATAAATTTGCGGGGAATAAAATCTTACGCGTGTTTGTACCCGTGAGCGTCAAAAGTTTTTACTTTGCTCATGTTTTTCAAGTTTATACTTGTTTCACACCGTTTTTTTTTGTATAGTGTTCGGAATAAAATTCTCTACACAGACATATGCATATCAAATACAATTCCTTGGAATTCACAGCTGTAGAGATGACGGAAAACACACAACCGGAACCCGCTCTTGACACTCCAACTCACACCCGCAACACCCACAAAAAAAGTTTCTCTTGTTTCGTGTATACTTACTTTAGTTTTTGTGCTACAGTTCCCATTTAGGTATCAAAATATTCCTAAGAAAATAGACTACAATACTGATACAATCTAAGACAATTATGTGTACTTACCAAAGCAAAGACGATTGTAGTAAAATAAGTTGAGCATTTTATCTCCACTCCACCTCCTTCAGGTACTGATTCCTGAAGTTGCTCAACAGATGTTCCTAGGTGGAGTGAAGCTGATGTAGGTGGTTATTTCTTGTCCACCCAATACACCCTTTTCCTGTGATAAGTGGTGTAACAAGGTATGACGCAAAGTGGAACATCGCATGTCTTGCACGCTATACCAGTTTCCTTCCTGATACCCGACTTTGAACACACTTCACACCTGCGACGTTTGGGGATTTTTACCAGCTCATGTTTCAATTTATAGTTCAGGCGAGTCTCTGCCATAACAACACGTCGCTGTTGTCTCTGGGTTGGCAATAAACTACTGTCTGAATCGTCGCTCTCACTATTGTTTTCAAACACTAATGTGGAATATGAATTATCTTCATCAGATTCAGCTTCAGCACTAGGTGTAGACGTGAAGAGAGGGCGCCTTACACCCGACGGGCCAGGTGTTGACGGGTCAGCAGCAGGATACACAGGACCAGTGTCATGATTTATGTCTGGAGCATGAACTAGATGTGGAGATGGTGTAGTTGTTGCAGGCCACTCTGCCTTGTCAAATTTCAATAAAGACCAAATAGCAACTTCATGGAACTAGAGCAGAGTTAGTTTCCTTCGATCATCTGTGTTGGCCTTGTACAATGCATAAGCGTTTTGCAATGCCATTTGCAAGAAATAAAATGTTATTTTCTTGGTCCACTTGTGACATTTTCTGGCGAAATTGTAATACTTTACCATTTGATCAAAGTGGTCAACACCCTTCATGAACTTATTGTAGTCAACAATTGCCTGTGGTTTGTTCACCACAACCTGCTGTAGTCTTACTGTTCCATCTGCCCTGCGAACTCGTTTTCTTTTCTGAACTTTCTTTGTGTCTGCATTGTGTAGGTTGGGCGAGGGGAGAGCCGAGGGGAGAGAGATCCGATTGCTCCACGTGACAACAAAACAATGGGCCTGTCACGTGACCCAGTAGGCCGACGTGACTTGCGGCCTACCCGAGAGAACAGGAATTTCATGGCGCGGGGTTTGAAACAAACCCCAAGTAAATCGGATTTAAACTGGATTTTTTACAAATATTTTAAACCGCACCGTAAATTTACGTCGTGATCCGACAAGCGGTTAGGGAAAACGCCCGTAATTCCAAGTCGAAAATCCAGGAAAGTGTTAATTTAGAACCTGTACTTGAGGTCGATCTCGAACCCATTGTTGATGTGATGACTTATATTGAATTTTGTAACTAGCTCATCAAGATTGTAACTTGCTTAGCGAAATGAATTGTGGGGTTCAGTCCATGAGCCCATTATGTGCCTCTGTAACCCTTTCCACAACCGCCCACAAGATGGGTATGGGGTGCATAATGGGGTGGGGTGTCTTGGCCAAACGTGCCACATCAAAACCTCAAGTTGACATTGAATGTGAATTAACAATGAGACAAGTAAGATTTATACTAATACATTTATACTAACTCTGTTTAGCGTTGACCATTTATACATCAAATCTGTTGATGTGAGCACTTTAGTTTAGTCTGCCGTTTAAAGAAAAAAAGAGCATATCAATGGTATATCACAGAAAACGAATTTATCATAAACTCATGTATTTGTCTTATCATATTGAACTGCATTCATATTTTTAATATATAACAATATGAATATACAAATTTCTGTAAATCCCCTACCATGTTGGAATCTGTGGAAATGAATGAGCAAATGTGCTGGCTGAAGGCGCTGAAGGAAACCACATTGGTTTCATTTTGGATACAAATGTCCATGGAGATTCAAAATGGAAACTAATTATATAGTTGAACCTGCAGAGAGGAGTTTAAGAATCTGTGTTGAGAGTGATGGACACAGCCTTCACAATTATACTTCAGAGAATGTAAACATCTAAGAGTCATTAGAAATATGTGTAGAATAATAAACCCTACATTGTTTGAGTTAGGGAAAACACCATTTGTGATATATAGATACTATAGCTGTTCCTAAAGATTCACCCATTTTGCACCAGCAAGATAACATATAAGATTTTAAGAGTTGACAAATGTTAATATTCTTGTTTGATAAACTGTGAACTTGAGACATAGTTAATAAGAACATTCCAATTATAACACAACAAAAAGTTTTCAGAATCTTTAACACCACTTTCCAGCAACTTATATAAATTATTTTAGGGAATAATACATAAATTATATATTTAAACATGATATAGTGTTTAGTGGAATGCATAAGGAGTCAAATTGTGTTAAAAAGAGTGATTTTTAGAAAATTTGGAAAACTACTTTTTTCTGTTCAAATTATAACTAAATGGATTTTAAAGGTTTCACTCAGCCAATATATATCATTCACAATTTATTAATGAATTTTACAAAAAAAACACCATAAATTTTATATTTAAACATGTAAAAACTATTTGTTTTACATTTGGAAGAAAATAATTGTAGAAAAACAATTTATAATTAAACCTTTGTGTTTGGATTTTTTGAGTAAAAGTTTCTCAAAGGCTCTCCTGCACCATTCTCAATGCAAATCATTCCCACACCTATGGGAAGAGATAGGCGAACGTTGTGTAGATGATTTGTGTTTGCTGGGTAAGAGGAGAAGGGAGAAGAGTAGGGGTGCAGCCACAGAGTAGATCTCGTCCGCACGCCACCAGCCAGAGAAGAGAGAGCTCCTCGCGACCACCTGGCCTCCCTCATGTCGTGGTGCCAGAAGGAGCCTAATTGATCGTGCAGCTAAGCACATTAAAGATCTTCCCCTATGCAATGTATTGTTACTTTACAAATGATTGGAAAGTATTAGTAAGCAAAGTTGGTGCCTATGTTATTATTTAATAATCAACCCCCAGCTCAGTCTTTAAATGCTCTTTGAGAAACAACAATAGTCTTACGTCTGGCAGGGAAGATACAAACAATTGCCGCTAGTGATGCACCTAACTGTACTACCAGAAAGTTTAATAGCTCAATTTTGACCTCTGGTTTCCACTGGAGAACCCAGGGTCGTAACACTCCTCCCCCCTTCGGAGAAAAAAAAATGTGACTACTAGAATAGTAGTCATATTTTTTTGTAAGAGTATACAGAGAATAAAAAGAAAAACATATGACAAAAACAAAAAATCAATCAAAAACAATTTCTCTGCAAAAAAAAACAAAGGAGTTCTCTGAAAGAAAAAAAACATACACAAAAAAAATAAAAGAACAGGGAAGTAAATAAATTGGACACGAAATATTTAATGTCACAGGAGAACCTAAAAAAAATTAACTAAAGCATGACAGTTGGTAAATGGCTTTCTGTGGCTCAGATGAATGTTATTCAGGCAACCGGGACAGAGCGTCGGCTATCACATTGAGTCTGCCCAGTAGGTGGGTAATGGAAAGATTGAAGTCCTGTAGGTACAACGCCCACCTGAGGATGCGTTTATTCTTACCCTTCATCTGAGTCAGGAAGACTAGTGGATTATGGTCCGTGTACACTTCCACTATATTACCTGTGAGGTAAACTTCGAACTTTTTACATGTTAACACTAGCGCCAACGCCTCTTTTTCTACCACTGAATAATTGCGTTGCGCCTTGTCGAATTTCACAGAGTAATAATATACTGGGTGTTCCACCTGATCATCCCCAGTTTGCAACAACACTGCACCAGCACCCGAGTCAGACGCGTCAACATGAATTTTAAACGGTCGGTCGAACCTTGGACTAGCAAGCACTGGGGCGGAAGCTAAGATCAATTTCAAATTTTTAAATGCCTCTGCACAGTCTGATGACCACTTAAATTTAACGGCTTTCCGCAACAAGTCTGTGAGAGGAGTGGCAACACTGGAAAAGTTCTGACAAAAACGTCGATAGTACGCACACATACCGATAAATCTTTGAACGTCCTTTTTAGACTTTAGTACTGGATACTCCAGAATGGCACTGATTTTATCTTGCCGAGGTAACACTTTTCCTTGGCCCACTTCATAACCGGGGTACGTCACTGTGCCTTGGCCAAAATGACACTTTTTAGCATTTAAGGTAAGATTTGCCCTTTTCAAGATGGCAAACAACTGGCGTAACCTAGCTATGTGGTCAGCCCAATTACTGTCAAACAGCACGATATCATCTAAATACGCCCGACAATTTGGCACCTTAGCGAGTAGAGAGTTCATGAGTCTCTGGAACGTGGCAGGGGCATTACGCAAGCCGAACGGTAACACTTGATACTCAAAAACACCCTCGGGTGTCACAAACGCCGTTAGCTGTTTAGCACGTTCAGTGAGTGGGATTTGATAATACCCCCTCGAGAGGTCGAATTTCGAAACGTACTTGGCATTTCCCAACTCGTCGATGCAGTCCTCGAGGAGGGGCAGCGGATAGGCATCCACAATGGTCACCTTGTTGAGCTGCCGATAGTCGGTGCATAATCGCCAGGAGCCGTCTGGTTTGGGGACCAAAAGGCAGGGCGAGCACCAAGAGCCCTGGCTCGGCCGGATGAGGCCGTGCTGGAGCAAGAAGTCGACCTCCTTCCGTACGATGGCCTTCTTTTCTGGACTCATCCGATAGGGTTGAAGGCGAATGGGAGTGTAGTCCGTCAACTCGACATCATGGCAAATGGCATCAGTCTGGGTCGGGACCTCCCCGAACAGACTGGAGAATTCATCAACCAACGACTGCACCTCTTCACGTTGGGCCATCTGCAAATGGGACAGTTCCTCCACAGCATTCACAGAACTAGAATTATTGAAAATGAGATTAGTTGGGTCCCCAGAACAATCATCCCCTCTCTCACTGGAAATGGAAACATTGGTTAGTGCAATGGGCCTGGGGCCCTGGAACTTCTTCAGTCGATTTACATGTATGAGCATTACCTGGTTACGTTTGTCAGAGTGCCTCACTTTGTACGTGAGGTCCCCAGTCTTTTCTGTCACAATGTAGGGGCCTTCGTACTTGTGGGACATAGTGTTCCCTAGTCGAGGCTTTAATACCAGGACAGGGTCGCCAGGCTGAAATACCCGTAACTTAGATTTAGCATCGTTACGTTCTTTCATCTTTTCTTGGGCCTTGCCAAGATACCTAAATGCAGCCGCCTTGCAGTCCTTGAGTCTCTGGTGGTGTTGCGCAAAGAAAGCCGAACCTTCGGATAACGTTACGTTCCCTAACAGATTCTCCTGTAACATTTGCAAGGGTCCACGAACTTTATGGCCAAAGACTAACTCAAAAGGAGAACAGCCCAGTGAACTTTGTAATCCCTCTCTAGCCGCAAACAAAACATACGGGAAATTCTCATCCCAGAAGGTGTGGGAACTCTCGCACGATGTCTTCAACATCTGCTTCAGAGTTAGATGGAAACATTCAATTATCCCCTGACTCTGTGGATGGTATGGGCTGGAAACCTTATGAGTTATTCCATGTTCCTTACAAAATTGCTCGAAAACATCAGACTTAAAATTAGTACCATTGTCAGTTTGCACGACCCGAGGCAGTCCAAAAGTGGAAAAAAATTGCAACATACGAGCAACAACAGTTTTTGCTCGGATGTTCCTTACAGCAAAAGCCTCTGGGTAACGAGTAGTGGTACACATCATCGTGATTAGGTAAATATTACCAGACTTAGTTCTAGGTAATGGTCCAACACAGTCCATTACCACATGAGAAAATGGTTCCTCTGGCACGACAATAGGCCTTAGAGGAGCTTTAGGTGGAGTCTGGTTTGGTTTCCCAACCAGTTGACAAACAATACACGCATTACAAAATTTTGCCACATCGCTTTTCAGCTTGGGCCAGAAAAAATACTTTAAAATTTTGTGATACGTAATATTAATACCTTGATGTCCCCCCATAGGATCATCATGAGCAGCTGCCAAAACTCTTTCTCTATAGCAGGTCGGCAACATAACCTGGTGGACTACCTCCCACTCATTTGACAAGGGAGCACTCTGTGGTCTCCATTTTCTCATCAAAATCCGATCATTGTAGTAGTACCCAGTTGCTGGGTCTACAATTTCCTTCATAGAGACGGCTGTTTCATGACAATCTGCAAGAGTGGGGTCAGCTTTCTGTAACTCACTCAAGGAGGCATCTAGGCCATGGTCAGATGCCATTGGCCGAGGCTCAACAGTGTTCTCCTCCACCTCCCCACTACTCTCGGTAGATGGTGGTGGCAGGCTCTCCACAATGTCCTCGGCCACGTCATCGAGTCGGGCCATGAATGTGTCCGCGAGGTCCACTTGGTTTTCACCACTCGGAAAGTTCCTTGTGTCCTCGGGATTTACCACCTTGGCAAGCACAGGGCTGCCCTTACATTTAAGTCCCATAGACCTGGTCACCGCGCACGCAGGGTACACAACATTATCCTCTGTGGCGGGTGGATCCAGGCAAACCTTAGGGGTAGGCAACATAATAGGCAGTCTGGAGTCCCCTACCTTATCCCCTGCTAAATCATTACCAACTATTACATCAACATTAGGGAAAGGTAGGTATGAAGTGACTCCGACTGTACAAACACCCTTGTGGAAATCAGATTCCAGGGTAACCTTATGGAGGGGTACTGCCCGAGTATCACTAGTGACACCCTCGACCAGTACCACCTCTCCAGTGTCGAGAGTGTTGGCACCTTGCAATGCACTCTCTAAAATTAAAGTCTGGATGGCACCGGTGTCTCGGAAGATCACCACGTCCTTCCAGGAAGAACCCTCAGACAAAAGTAGTCTCCCTTTCGATAAGAATGGGGTAAGCAAGTCCAACCACTGTGGGTTGGAGGTCTTACTCCCTAACCCTTCCGAAGGCCTCAAGCCCTGTGTCACAACTAGAGCATTGGGTCTTTTTTCTGGGTACAGTTGCCAACAACGGCTAATAATGTGGTTTGAATGATTACAGTGACCACAAAAACGTCGGGGAGAAGAGACATTACTAACAGAATTTCCCTTCGGTTCACCTTTAGGTGCCGTTGGGCTAGACACTTTAACAGGGTTAGTTAGGTCTGAAACAGAAGGTGCATTAGGTAAAGGGTTAGAATGAGCTGGTCTGGACTGGCTGTGGGTATAAGTTTTGCTACTCTGTGGGGTATAATTATTTTTATTGGGCCTTTTGCCCGCCAATTGGTAGTTTTCTGCCAACTTGGCCAAATCCCCTATTTTAGAATTTAACTCTATCCTTCCTTTAATGTACTGTGAAACATTCTCTGGCATAATATCTATAAAATGCTCCATTAAAATTAAGTTCCTGAGAGCCTCGTATGTTTCGGCTTTCGCCAAGCGAATCCATCTATCAAACAATCGAATTTGATCATTCACAAATTCAGTGAGCGGTTGGTTGTGAGTAGGCCTAAGGTTACGATAAACTTGGCGGTGAGCTTCAAGAGTAATTTCATATGCCCGCAAAATACATTCCCTGACTTTATCATATTCGAAACACTCGTCGTCAGGCATGTTTATGAAAATATCTTGTGCTTTACCCCTAAGTCTTCCCTGTAGGATTTTCACCCACTCTTCCTTTGGCCAGTTCATGGATGTGGCCAATCTCTGAAAATGGTTGAAAAACCTATCGGGGTCAGACTCGGAAAATTCAGGCAAATTATGCTTTTTCTCATAATGCCTGGGGTTTGAATCCCCGGCAGGTGGAGGTCCAGTGGCATTCGCTCTAATTCTAGCCTCCTCGGTTTTGAGTCTTTGCTCCTCTAATTTTATTTTTGCTAACTCTAAAGCTAATTCTCTATCCCTATGAGTTGCACTTTCTGCTTGGCTAGGCTGGCATAAAGGTGTATCACTTGCCAATAGTTCTTCATCAATACAATGTTGTAATATTTCATTCACCAAAGTCCACTTTTTATCCGCGTCATTTAATTCTAGGCCAAATTCCTGGCCTAACAATACTAAATTAGACTTTTTAAGTTTCTTTATCTCTACCACTGAAGGCTCCCTTGCCAGTTTCTGCATTTCAGAAGACATCACTAATAATTTTAGCTCCCAGCCAAAGAAAAAATTAAAAAATAAAAATTGGAAAAAAACAAAAATTTGCACGGCCCCTAACACAAGGCCACACTAACCTTAATCGTAAAGGGATCCAGCTGGGTGTCCAGTCAGTGCAAGAATGTCCTTTGCTAGATGAGCTGGACCCTAGGCTAGCACACAACCGTTCTGCGGAAAACAAAAAATTTTAATTTTGGCACTCACGAATCTAATTTTTTACACTTATAATGTTCCTCCCGGACTGGCCAACCACTTGTTATAAATAACAGTGTGTGGGCTATGGGGTACTGGTACTATTAAGGGGTAAGGGTAGTTAGAAGACAAGAGTATCAAATATGGGAGAGCTAAAAGGCCCGGCCCCCAAAATAAACTATCCACAGCAGTAATAACTTGCTACTAGACCATATATGTTAGTCTAAGGGTTGATCAATGCGCTCCCACACTGGAAGAAGGGATACTCTGTAATTCATGTACTTATTTATTAACCCCTTAACAACCCCCCATATACACTCACACCAATAACAATAATAATAATAACTTTACCACACTATCTTACGTTAAAAGCCTTGGTCCACTTAGGCAGGATACAAGGTTTACACTAATAACAAGCTAGGGTAAAGTACTACTGGATAAGCACTGAAGCTGGATGCAGCTTAGGGTAGGGAAACCACGTGGGACCCTAATACAAAACACAACACTTAGGGGTACCCCAAAACACTGGCAAATACTCCCCCTAGGTCTCACCAATCGTTACTACCAGAGTAGATACACTTAATAATGCCCCGTACTTAACTTAAGGATACAGGAACTTCAGGTAAGGGAAATAAGTAAGAGGAGAAGGGAGAAGAGTAGGGGTGCAGCCACAGAGTAGATCTCGTCCGCACGCCACCAGCCAGAGAAGAGAGAGCTCCTCGCGACCACCTGGCCTCCCTCATGTCGTGGTGCCGGAAGGAGCCTAATTGATCGTGCAGCTAAGCACATTAAAGATCTTCCCCTATGCAATGTATTGTTACTTTACAAATGATTAGAAAGTATTAGTAAGCAAAGTTGGTGCCTATGTTATTATTTAATAATCAACCCCCAGCTCAGTCTTTAAATGCTCTTTGAGAAACAACAATAGTCTTACGTCTGGCAGGGAAGATACAAACAATTGCCGCTAGTGATGCACCTAACTGTACTACCAGAAAGTTTAATAGCTCAATTTTGACCTCTGGTTTCCACTGGAGAACCCAGGGTCGTAACACCCTGATAAAAAAAAAAAAGACTACTACTACCCTACTTAAATTACTTACTGTTTTGCTTACTGAACACTGTAATACAACAGGTGTTGATGCAAACTCTAATCCCAAAAATGTCGTCCCTACCACAGGTGTTATTAGAAAACATATTTTCACTGGTTCCATATCGTCATCTTTTAATCATTTGTTCCAGAGTTTGTAAAATTTGGAGCCATGTTATTCTTGACTCGTCATACATGCCATTCCGCACTCTTTATCATCGATTAATATGGAATTCGTATACTCTTTTCCCTAGTCCACTTCTACACAGCAATGAAGACGGTAATTTGTCTCTTTACAATGCATCCTATATTGTGGAACAATTATGTTACATCAAATACAACATAACCGATGGAAGATACTGTATGAGAGGCCTTCTAAAGATGATCGAGACTAAAATGAATAACTGGTCGAAAATTGGTCAAGAAAAAAAAGACTCTGAACTATTTGAGTTATTGAATGATCATCCTGTGTTTACATCAACATTAAAAACAATGACGAGTGTTAATCATCCTTTAAAAGGTATGATAAACAAAAACAAAGTGTGGTCTTTAGTGACAGCTATGACAATGTTCTCTCGGGATACAGATGAAATTTTACAATTGTTAAATATTTGTCTTCGAATGTATCCCACGTCAACTGTTCTGGATATTTTTTATGGATATACAGTTACTTTTCTTTTTTCTTTTCAAAACTTACAGCAATCTAATATTAATCATTATAAGGTACATTCTGCACTCTATCTGACCGAAAATATAATTCTTCAGTCGTCAGAACAAACATATTATTGTGAACAGGCCCTTCTAATCAATCATGTTCCAAGTAAAGGTGAAATTACACGTGTCGATTATGTTCCTGGAGTGGATATAGTCAGTATAGTTTTGAAGATAGTAAAGCGGCATTCATCTTTGCAATTTTTAATTATCGAATCGCAGCCACAATCACCACTTGTACAACAGTTACCGCAAAATGCTATTTGTTCATTTTCTATGTTTAATTCTTTTTCTTTTGATGTATTGGTGCTTATGCCAGATTCTTCTGACATTAATAGGGAGGAAGACTGGAGAAAAAAAGTGAAAGAAATTTCAGTAATCAAATTTAGAAACATTTTATCCAATGAACAGAATAAACCCTGTTACAATTTAAATATTAATGTATATCTACTAATGGTAAGTAAGAGGAATCAGGATTTATGTTGGATTATGTATTGTATTTTGGGACTACGTAACTTTATAATTCCTGTAAGTACTGAAATGTGTCAGGTGCAAGAAAGGAGTTGTGAAGACAATGTTTTAGTTATTTGTTCATCTATTTCAAGTATATATATATGTACTGTTATGACCATTATTGTAATTCTTCTATGGAAAAATTTTGTGTTATTACAATAGATGGGAGTTTTGAAACATTTCTAGATGATGTTCTCTCTATATATAATTTATATGACCGACATGAATATGATGGTGAATGCAATTGTTGGTTACCACCTCCGTTAACTTACAGTGAGATTTATAGTGCCTATGCATTATCTTATCATAGAACACCAGATTTTATATTTTGGTTAAAAACAAAATGCACCTTTAATGGTGAATATCATCCAAGTTTTAATTATTATATCATTTATACAGATATGTTAATAACATTTCCAACTATGCCAACATTTTCATTAGTTCGATTATTTAAAGGAAAAGATGTAATTTGTGAACATCATATGATTGCAACAATCACTAACAATTTAAAATTTGATGTATTGGAAATTGAACTGAATAATTCATTTAAAAAAGATATTAATACAATTCTTGGACAACAATTGGCGACATTTAATGAAATTATTATAAGTGAACGCCACTACTGTCTTCATTTTTCTAAATCTCTAAAGGATGAATATTTTGCTCTAAAACAAAAAATCAATTGGTGTGATATGGTAGCGGTAAGATTTACACGTTTTAATAGTTTTGATTTAATATGTGCTCAATGTGCAAATATCAATGATGAGGAATAACTGTATATTAATATTTTATTTCATCCTATTTTATATAAAAAATGCACATTTAAACTGACCATATATTAATTATTCTATTATAAATATAGATATGTTACAACAGGTTGTTAAACTATACCAACTAACTCCTAGCTAATTCCCCTGTGCAGTGTTAATACCCCTCCCCCGTGTAATCTTTTTATATATTATTTATTGGTGATGGTAATAATTATAGTATTAAGTTCTTGACTTTATTTCCCTTTCCCTTTAAGTTACTTGCGTTACGGATCTCATCCCTTGAAAACCACTACTGGCTTGGGGCCGGATACCCTTCCTCTAACAACATCAGAGTAAGAACCCAGTTGCGACCCGAGAGGGCCGTAACATAATTGGCTGAGTCTACCTGAGCTGAGTCTACCCCGGCCTGTGGCCGGGGTAGACTCAGCTTTTCGAAGGATTTGTCGAGAGGTCACGAGAGCACCGAGAGCTTGGCACCGAGAGGATCCAGAGTCTTCAGGAGAAGACGACCGTGTAGATAATTCCCCTGTGCAGTGTTAATACCCCTCCTCCTGTGTAACTTTTTATATATTATTTATTGGTGGCGGTTATTATATTATATTAAGTTTTTGCCTTTCTTTCCCTTCCCCTTTTAGTTTACTTGCATTACTGATTACATCCCTTGAAAGCCACTACTGGCTTGGGGCCGGATACCCTTCCTCTAACGATATCAGAGTACGAACCCAGTTGTGACCCGAGAGGGCCGTAACAAATTATAATATAAAGCATATTTATTTGCCAATGTTTGATATGTTAGATAGTGAATTTAATAATATTATATCAGTTATGTTTGACGCATATATAGATATATGTCAAAATATTGGGTTTTTAATAATAAATGGAAAATGGGATCATTACCGATGTGAATTTATTCTTGATTTTATTCAAAGACAATTCAGTTATTATTTATACAAACTCCTAAAAAGAATTCATATTATCAAATTATACATTATTCTCTTAGAAAATACGTTACGATATCAAGGATGGGCTCTTATGGAATCTATTTGGACTATACAAGGAAAAATACCTTATTCTCTAATTAGAAAATCTATATTGAATGAAAGATGTATTAAACCCATTCTTCTGTCCCATACCGATATATATGACCTAAAAGATAATTTAAGTAATGTATATAATCGATCACCTACTGTAAAATATGTAAATGAAGTAACAAGAATTGTTATTTATAATTTGTATAATTTACTTATGAAAAAATTTAAATGTGTAAATTGGTTAGAGACTATTCTTCTCTGTTCTCTCCCCAAACAAAATCTTAAAAGATCAAACTGCCTTCCTAAAACAAAATCTGAAAACAATTTGGAATGTTTAGGGGATATTCTTCGAACTATCGATCTTCATATATATAAAGATGGGGAAGTCTATAAATATAAGAAACATCGCTGATTTATGTATATGTGTGTTGTATGGTGTAGAAATAATCTAAATCATATTTTTTTTCTTTTGTCTACATGATGTTTAAGTAAGAATAGACTTATTGATTGGCTTCCATCATCATCATCATTATCATCATGATGATGCTGTTAGAAGATTTCATTTGGCAACCACTTTCATATGAAATTCAACTGTATTTAGATGATGTTTATAGTACACACATATTTAACCTGTGGACAGTTCTTTGTGGTCTTTTTTTGTATTATTCAGGGCTTAGAGAAGTGAATTTTGTTGCACTTGTTTTTTGCCCAATATGTGAAAGAAACAGAGAAGTTTGCAGGAAGCAAGTTCAATATATGGTTATATATTTCTGCTTAGGAATTGGTATATGTACTATAGATGACACAAATGTCTTATTTTTAGTAGCATGTTTAATGATTACTTATTTTATGTGGAAATTAATCTATGGAGTACATGGTTATTATATGGTTTTAAGTATGGGATTAATGTTACTCCTTTTTTTTATATGAACTGTTATCAGGTTGTATTAACTTTATTTTATTTAATTATTCTATTTTACAGTACATATATCATAATAATCAAAGAATTTGCTGAAGGCAACAAAACAGATTTATTTCATGGTGCATTTTTACATTTAATAGTGTTAATGGTACACCCAAAGAAAAAGAAATCCTCTCTACCTAAGTTAGTAAATATTGAAGTTGATTTAGATCACATTCTGTTGCAAGATCTTTCAGTTGCACATATTCCATTCTGGGGACATAATGTAAATAATAAATTTTCACCTCAATTCCACTCTGAACTACCAATAGATGGTTATCCACGTTCATCTTTCTTTTCTGAAGATGAACGATTATCTTGGCAAGGTGAGATTGCTTATTTCCAGCCGAAATCTACTGTCTTAAATTGTGCATCAAAAATAAGATTAGAACATCTTCAAAATATTTGTAATCATGCTAACCATTATTATTGGCAACAGCACAATTTTATTTTTGGAAATCATATACTTACCAAGAAGGAACTTAATGAAATAATGAGTTTTATAAACCCAAAGGACACTGTGGTGTCTGTTTATGCTCGTGGTGGATGGGTTGAGAGTTTTTTGCTGGATCGAGGTGTGAGCATTATTCCAACAGAAAACACAGAAAGATTAGAGTATATAACTGCAGCTAAATGGTTACCAAACGGGTATATTAGGCATATAGTTAAAGAAACTTGTATTAATAAAGAATATTCAAATGCCAATATACTTATAATCAATGAACCAATTGGGAATTTTTATATGACTGTCGTTAGTATACTTAAAAGTTTCAAAGGACGACTAGTGATAATGTTTGGTTCCAACTTTCCTATGGTTATTAAAAGTGTTTTAAATGAAAAATACATTCATGTACAAACATCCAGTGTGCCCATTTTTATTAAGTCTACTGTTCATTTTTATATGAGAATAGACAATATCATATGATTATTGGAGTTGTTATTGTGTGGAAATATATAATGAGAATTGATGACATTATTAATAGTTTTGATTTTTTAAATTATGCACCCCAAAAAAAATCCTGGCTTGTACTAATGTGAGGTTTAATTTAATAAGGAATTTATTTATAAGGTAAATAAGTTAATAAAGGATGATTCTGACTTTAATTATATACAGTTATAATTACCCACAACATTTAAATGGTAATAATGATTTAATATCTAAAAAGATCTATGATATATAAGGTTTATTTATATCAACTGATCTTTGGATTTTTCTTTTAACAAATAATAAACCATTTAATAAATTTATATAGACCAAATTATGCTGTAACAAAAATGGTGCCATATCTGTCTAGGAAAAAGGGTATAGTAGATATTTGGAATAACATGTATATTAAATTTGGGGATGAAGAGGTTAATGAAGATGATGATGAGAGTTGACAGATCGAACACTAGTTTCACAATTATATATCTTTATTAATGATACTCTATGATAAAATGTCAGCTCATAAGGTTGGTTGGTTTTGTCCAAGTCAGGCAGAACAAGTACAGCCAGTGACAAGTCAGTCAGGCAGAACAAATACAGCCAGTGACAAGTCAGGCAGAACAAGTACAGCCAGTGACAAGTCAGGCAGAACAAGCACACCCAATGACAAGTCAGGCAGAACAAGCACACCCAGTGACAAATCAGGCAGAACAAGTACAGCCAGTGACATGTCAGGCAGAACAAGCACACCCAGTGGCAAGTCTGGGCTTCAGTTTTTATAATTGCTGTTATACAATTACAAATGATTAGCAGGAATTGCTAAAAATTTATAAGACCCAAGCTTAAAGAACTAAAGGTCATAAATTTTTAACTAACTCAAAATAAGATATAGAAAAACATCATTGTCTAGGTTACTTACTTACTTACTTATCAACCACACGAGATTTAATGGAACAATATTTTTTTTTTTTAATTTCACCAGGTCTGAAAATGAATGTCGGAGTTGTCAAATCTAAAGCTGATGTGTCTTTGGTAAACTGTTCCAACAAATGTTCATCCAGGCTGGTTATGCTTTTAAATACATTTCTACATTCAAAACAAGTAAAAAAGTTGTTTAAAGATTTGGTCAATGTTCCAATACACTTATTAGTTTTCAAAAAACGTCTGAAAATGAATGTCTGGAGTTATCAAATCTAAAGCTGATATATCTTTGGTAAACTGTTCCAACAAATGTTCATCCAGGCTGGTTATGCTTTTAAATACATTTCCACATTCAAAACAAGTAAAAAAGTTGTTTAAAGATTTGGGACTGATTTGCTGTTTGTTTCCACATATATCATATTTTTTCCCACTATTTGTTTTCAAAGGCTGAATCATGTGGATTGATTTCAAATGTTTGGTCAAGTTATATTCATCCCTAAATCTATTCCCACACAATTGACATTTTAACCGTTTTACTCTGTGTGTTCCCATATGTCTAGTCAAGTCGCATTTTTTAATGAATTTTTTTCTACATACTTCACATGAAAATCATTTTTCTCTAATGTGTTTTTTTTCACATTCACTGCACTTTGGATTTTTACCGGTATGAATTGTAAAAATGATAGTCTTCTTTGTATGAGTTGTGAAATGGATGGTCAGGCTTCTTATTGTACTATATTTTTTTCCACATATATCATATAAAAAGTTTTTTGTTTTATGTTGTTTTTTTTGATCAAGTGACATCTCTAAGAGAATTATCTCACTTCCACCTGAAAAGAAAACAAAAATAATTAATTTATATAATTATTCTGATTTATAATATATACATTGACTCTTAGTACATTACAGTAATATGATATACTTTATTTTTGTTACTTAATAATTAACTTGGTTATAATAGACTTAAGTAAATTATACAACATACGTTTGGGGTTGGGGTTGAAGAAACATTAAATGTTGAATGTGCTTTAGATTGTGTGGTTGTTGTTTTACTCAGAATAAAGTGTCCATGAAGTATGGTGAACCTGTAATGATTTACAGAGCCTGGCAATCTCTTTTATATACCAATCCAGTCAGACTGATACAGACTTGAGAGGCTATAGTTACTTATATTTTAAAACATTATTTTTGCTCATGCTCATGAAGTAATTAAAAACGTTTCCTCAGTGATCATCTTACCCAGTTATTTGTGACGTATTTTTCATTATGTTTTTATAATTATTTAACTGATCAATAACCATTTGAGAATATATTTCTCACTCTCTCTCTCTCTCTCTCTCTCTCTCTCTCTCTCTCTCTCTCTCTCTCTCTCTCTCTCTCTCTCTCTCTCTCTCTCTCTCTCTTTCTCTTACCCTATGTTATATATTTATATATTTACAATGAAGGGAAGAGAAGGGGATGGCTCACTGGGATGTGTTTTGTCAAAGAAAAACTCAGCACAATAACACTGCCTGAGTAGTAGGTGACTCTCCTCAACAAGAAGAGCAAGGGTTTATTTAGACCTGCTCTCTCTCCAAGTGTTAGTTTAAAATATTATTTGTTTCTTCACAATCAATCAATCGTCGTGGGAGTGTGATTCTTTATTTATGTTTTCTTTTCAGACCTGAACCTAAACGTGTACTTGTCAAATAGAGGATAATGGAGGAGAGAAAAGAAAAAATGAAAAAGGAAGTTCAATTTAATCCACATATAATGATACGATATTTATATGTATGGGATTATGCCTATCAGAAAGCTAGAATAGATGGTAAAATGTGGAACACAGCTGCTGCAGATCGGGATCGTTTCAAGATGCGATGTGTGAGCACTTCAAAAATACTAAATGATGTAAGAATATTTGACAAGGATCATAGAGAAAAGGTTTATTTAGAGCGAATAAAAGTGATATAGAAATGAAATATCCTTTATTCAATTCCTATCTATATACTAAATCGGTCATATTTAATCAATGATATAAAATTTAGTAGTATAGAGGGGGGAACCCCCCAAAATGGTTGTATCATTTAAACTATTTAAAAGTTTGTTAAGCAAGCAAAGTTGTACTTAGATTCATATCTCCCAAAACAGGCAACCACCTAACACTAGAACAATTTGTCTTAACATTATATTATATTGATCACTACGTCTTCATTATCTATCTGACCATTATTATAACACCAATATATCCACATAAGAATTATTAATTCGCTATTGTCCCATAATATATAATACCATTCTTCCTTTCTCAGTGTTGATGAATTTTTCAATACAATGAAATTTCCTTTAACATTAAAATTATACACATCTTTGGTCTCATTGTTTCGATTTTCAGACATATTTATCATGTTTGGCAATGACTGATTATGTGCCAAAGCCCAAACTTGTAGTTTGTGAATTTTATCACACATCTCATTTTCATTGATTGATATACTCCACACATCTCGTTTGTTAGATGAAGATTGACTGAATACAGTTCCAACCAACACCCACAATACCACCAACATCACCATCATTTTATAATTATCTGAAAATGACAAAAAAAAATAAGTTTTTGTATATTATAAGCTCAGAAATATATATATAATACAATGGCAAATAAAAAGATTATGATTTTTTAATATAAATAATGCAAATATCATACAATACCTTCAAGAGATGATTTTAAGGATTAGCTAAAGATGCGCGTTGGAGTAACTCTTAACCCAGCTCAGACCGGCATATCTCCTCTCCGTCCCTTATTAGAATGCACAAGACAGTGTGGTGTCACGTGGGGGTGGGCGGTCCGGGGCTCTGCTAACACTCGGCTGCTAGGGGCTCAAAGGGCCCAAATACTCAGCCCCTCCGACTCCCTGGATTCACCGGAGTCTCCTTGGTCGCACAAGATAGGACCAACAATGCCCACCTCCGCAGGTCTTTGCTTCCACCACAAAGGGGTGCCACTGATTCACCCTGGAAGCCCTTCAGTCAACCACGGGGAAACTGCTGTTAACAGTTCCGGCCTAGACCCGTGGGGGAGTGAAGGAAGACTCAGGCTTACCTATAACCATAACCTCCCTGAGTCTTGCCTGCCAGACAAAAAAAGGTTGCAGGAACTCCTTTCCCGCCTGTCTTCTCTATCTTCCTCTTAGCAAGGTCGCCAGCTGGGTTATTATATCTGCACCCCAGCAATGCAGTTCAGTGGGTGTATCATATATCGTTTGTAGCCAGAAATGTATGCTCATAGAGAAATATCACAAATGGAGGCACACTCAAACACAGTAATAAAATGTGTGGATTTACTGACGCAAATTACATGAACACACACACACAATCACAAGTAATACATGAATATGGAATATGGATGATGAGTCTGGAGATCGTCAGCCTCTTCTTCCACGACCTCCAACTCTCCTTCAACTGGGCAGGAAGACAGGAGTCTCACTCTCTCACAGGAGGGCCTCTTCACCACGTCGGCACCTCTTCTTCACTGTCCTGCCATCCATACACACTGTCCTCTCTGACAGTCCTGGACACAAGCTGCCTTGCAGCCTACTCTACTATTAAAGTAATAAAGTCTTGCTGCCACATACACGAGTAAATATTGTGGCCTAACTAGCCTACTCATACAAGGGGTAATGGGAGGGAAAAATGATCTACCTTACACTCCTGGCTCACGACGCCTGTCCCTCGATGGTGTGAGGTTCCCACGCTTCCTTGGGTCGATCCTCGACGATCCAGGGCGTTCCACAGGTCCTCAGGTGTCGTGAAGCCTTCGCGTCGTCGCCGTTCCAATCCCTGAGATTCAGCTGCCCCAATCCTGGTTCATCGATGGGCGCTGAGCTAATCACTATCTTTCCCCACACTCGCCTCTCCCACAGGGCGTCGCTCCTTGTCCTAGGAACGGTGTCGTCCTTCCAAGATTCTCAGTGGATGTGACCCCAGTCACAGCTAGCTTGCTCACCCACCTTCCAGACCTCAACGTCCAGCCAGCGGCGCCGCCCAGCGTCGTCGCCGACTATTTTCCAAGTTTGGGCACTTCTCTGCTCACTGAACTTGGTTCCTCTTTGGCTTCCCAGAAGCGCAGGGTCTCCAATAACTATGGTGAGCAACGAAGGCCAGCTCAATCCACTGAACAAGGCTTGCAGAGCCTCCAATCCTTGAGAGCAGACCGAGGCGCGTCCTGTCGCTTCCACGGTCAGTACAACTCTGACGTTGGCGCCGCCCGGGGCACTCGGTGACGTCATGGCGGGCCCTGATTTGTCGCCCGCGACCTACGTCGGCCAATCCGCGATTGGCATAGTGTCCCTTCCACAAGGTCATATCTGCCGTAGGGGATACTGTTTCATTTTATATCAGGGCGCCAACTTTCCTTTATTTACAACTTATAATATAACCTCCTTCCATTAAATGGCAGCCGGTCTGGTCGCCACATATATCATTAGACTCCCTGAACCTCAGAGAATCAGTAGGGAGAGCTGATATGACTCTTTAAGCCGGCAAACGAAAGAAATAGGAGAGGGCACCGTAACATACCCCTCCCCTTAAAATAAGAGTCATATCGGAAGAGCAGCACTCAAGAGGGCAACCTATACTCTTGCTCCCTCCGTTCCTGAAGTGTCACTCCTCCAGTTGGTGACGTGGCTCGTTCCACCTTGCCAGTCACTTGTCTCATTATATCTCCACCTCGCATAGGACCGGGTGTGATGGGTGTTCCCTGAACACCTACAAGAAATCCCCTCTCCGTGGCTACGGGTGTACTCCCACGGCTCGTTACCACTGTAAGATTCAGTGCACGCAGCGCCTCCACCGCGTCGTGCACTCCGAGATAGTCTTGCATTTCCATTGCGTCCTACAGGTACTCCATGTTTCCTCCCATGATCTCCTCTTCGCCAATCTTCTCTCTTCTCGGTTCCTCTTCTCCCACATGTGCGTTGTTTCCTCACAGTGGCACTTGTAACCTGTACTCCATCCAGCAGCTTCCTCTCTTCCACACTAGGCTTTTGCGATGGCCCAATGCCCCTCTGGTTAGGCTGGCGCCTACCCTGGGTGTACCTATTCCCTGCTTTCTTCGTATTGCCCTTCCTATACCATTCGCTCCTTCGCTCCCGACGAACATCTTCACTCCTCCATGAGATTTTCTTCCCTGCAGACGTCTTCTTCGGTTCGTGGTTGGGCTCTTCCACCTCCCTGTGGCTCACCTCACTACGGTGGTTCATCTTGCACCTACCACTATTCCTCTGGCCGGCATAGGGTGCACTGCGTCGTGGCTCCTCCACTCTGCCCCTCACTGCCGTTCGCTCATCCACTGAGCTTACTTTATTCACGTTTCTGTATGGAGGGAGTGCGGTCTGCAGCCTCTTCACCGCCCCAGGCGTTTGTACAGCTGCTCCTCGCCACTCCTCCACACGCATCATCAGGCTTAGTCGGAGGTCCCCGTCGGGGTTTTCCACAACCTCCGACGACCTCTCTGCACTCTCGCCCTCGTTGTCGTCGTCTCTGGCGACGTTTTCCCTGGCGAAGTCGGCTTCCTCACGACCATCTGGAACGACCGATACCTCACCTGGCAGGGTTGTACCGCTGCTTGCAACATAGGCACTCCTGGCCCAATCGGGTTGTATCCTGCCTCCTCCGAGGTCATTACCCAGCACCATCTGTACATGCTCTAGGGGTAACTTAGGGGCTACAGCTACTATAGCTTTCTCGACTCCGTAGTCGGCAATCAGCTGTACTTCGTGAAGTGGCAACCTGTATTCCTCCCCCACACTGCGTATCCTCACCACTCCCACAGGTGAATCATTAAATTCCTTGGGGAGAATACTCCTGGTCACCATACTTATGTCAGCACCCGTATCTCGAAGCACGGCAACCTCCACTGGGTCTGACTTTCCAAACTTCACGTTGGCCCCGAAAACGAAGGGATGTTCACCCAACTTCATTTCCCAACCATTCACGTTGGGTCCACTATAATATGGGGTGTGAACAAACACTCTCTCCTCTTCCAACATTAATCCTACATTCCTTTGGTGCTCCTCACACTCGCGGGCATAATGTCCTCTCACGCCACAGTTGTAGCATTGGCTGCCTCTCCTGGGCGGCCACTCGCCAGTCACTCTGGCGGTACCACTTGCAGACGTCCCCTGGGTCCTCCTTGGACTCCCTGTCGTCGTGTCCGGGACTGCAGCACTTGCTCCTGAGCTAGGTCCACTGCTCACAGCTTGGGGCTTCCTCCCCGCGTCTCTTGAGCTCTTGAACCACGTTACTTCATCGGGCACACTACTCTTGGGAGAGTCCCCACTCGTCCTCGCTCCTCCTGAACTCCTAAAGTTCCCTCCCGACCTGGGGTAAGGCGAGTGTCTGGGCGGCCCCTCCCTCCTGATATGTAGTGCCTCCTCCAGCATGTCGGCTCGATCCGCTGCAGCCTTCAGGTCCTTAATACCTGCTTCTCTCACCCTTACTCGCAACTCAGGATGGAGCACCGACATGAACTTCTCCATCACTATCAGTCGTTTAACATCATCCACCGACTCCGCTTCCTCCGCCTTCAACCATCGTAGGAATTTCCGTTCCATATCCCTGGCGGTCTCGGCGTAAGTCTTTCCCGACGCTCTTGTACACTCTCTGAACCGCTTCCGGTACATCTCCGGAGTCAGCCGGAATGAGTGGAGAACCGCATTCTTAATCGCGTCATAACTAGTACACTCCTCTAGGTCCAGCATGTTATAGGCTTCCCGGGCCTCTCCAGTCAACCTGCCCTGGACCAGAGCAGCCCAATCATCTTCCGGCCACTCCTTCAGAGTCGCTATCCGTTCAAAGTGTTCGAAGAACGCCTCAGCTTCTTGTGGTTCGAACGTAGGTAAGTCACGTTCCCGTACCTTGAGGTCATCCCGCCGTGCAGGTAGTGAGGGCAGACCACGTTCAACGCGACGCAATTCGACTTCTTTCTTTGCCTTTATCTCCTCCAGTCGCAGTTGTCTCTCTCCTTCTTCTCGCTGCAGCCGAGCTTCTCGCTCCTCTCGCTGCAGCTGCAGCCGCGCTTCTCGCTCACCTCGCTGCAGCTCAGCTGCACGTTCCTCTCGCTGCATTTGCGCTTCTCTTTCCTCTCGTCGCAGCTGGGCTTCCAGTTGCATCTTCATTATTTCCAGTTGCAGGCTCCTCTTACTACAGCTGGACCTTCCACTGCTCCCATGTTCACTGTGAATTCTCTCCACACTAGTAGGCGCTTGGGGTGGCCCTAGTCGGGACGGTTCACCTTGCGACGGCTCTCCTCGGGACGGCTCCTCTTGAGATGGCTCCTCTCCCGTCGCTTCCTCTCGAGCTGTGAGCTGTGCCATGATCTCTATCCTTCGCTCCGCTACCTTAGTCGTCCTCAACCTGATCCCAAAGTGGTTTGCCACTTGTTGGAGCTGGGCCTTGGTGCACTCTTCCAAAATTCTCTCGTCCCTTGTGTCAATAAATTTCTTTACTTTGTCTTCCTCCATCTCTATATCATTGAGCATACACGACAGCACAGACAAGTTAGTAGGCACTAATTTCACCGTTTCAGTCCCTTAGCTGGTTGAGTAACAGGACCACCGAATTCACTGGCCACACTGTATTAGTACCCTGGCAACACTTGTCTTGCAATTTGGTCCACACTGTAGCTTGATCCACGCTTCCTGGCGAAGTTCCCAGTTCTTGGCTACTGGGGTTCGAATCCTGGCAAGGTCGCCAGTTCTCTTGTCACGTGGGGGGTGGGCGGTCCGGGGCTCTACTAACACTCGGCTGCTAGGGGCTCAAAGGGCCCAAATACTCAGCCCCTCTGACTCCCTGGATTCACCGGAGTCTCCTTGGTCGCACAAGATAGGACCAACAATGCCCACCTCCGCAGGTCTTTGCTTCCACCACAAAGGGGTGCCACTGATTCACCCTGGAAGCCCTTCAGTCAACCACGGGGAAACTGCTGTTAACAGTTCTGGCCTAGACCCGTGGGGGAGTGAAGGAAGACTCAGGCTTACCTATAACCATAACCTCCCTGAGTCTTGCCTGCCAGACAAAAAAAGGTTGCAGGAACTCCTTTCCCGCCTGTCTTCTCTATCTTCCTCTTAGCAAGGTCGCCAGCTGGGTTATTATATCTGCACCCCAGCAATGCAGTTCAGTGGGTGTATCATATATCGTTTGTAGCCAGAAATGTATGCTCATAGAGAAATATCACAAATGGAGGCACACTCAAACACAGTAATAAAATGTGTGGATTTACTGACGCAAATTACATGAACACACACACACAATCACAAGTAATACATGAATATGGAATATGGATGATGAGTCTGGAGATCGTCAGCCTCTTCTTCCACGACCTCCAACTCTCCTTCAACTGGGCAGGAAGACAGGAGTCTCACTCTCTCACAGGAGGGCCTCTTCACCACGTCGGCACCTCTTCTTCACTGTCCTGCCATCCATACACACTGTCCTCTCTGACAGTCCTGGACACAAGCTGCCTTGCAGCCTACTCTACTATTAAAGTAATAAAGTCTTGCTGCCACATACACGAGTAAATATTGTGGCCTAACTAGCCTACTCATACAAGGGGTAATGGGAGGGAAAAATGATCTACCTTACACTCCTGGCTCACGACGCCTGTCCCTCGATGGTGTGAGGTTCCCACGCTTCCTTGGGTCGATCCTCGACGATCCAGGGCGTTCCACAGGTCCTCAGGTGTCGTGAAGCCTTCGCGTCGTCGCCGTTCCAATCCCTGAGATTCAGCTGCCCCAATCCTGGTTCATCGATGGGCGCTGAGCTAATCACTATCTTTCCCCACACTCGCCTCTCCCACAGGGCGTCGCTCCTTGTCCTAGGCACGGTGTCGTCCTTCCAAGATTCTCAGTGGATGTGACCCCAGTCACAGCTAGCTTGCTCGCCCACCTTCCAGACCTCAACGTCCAGCCAGCGGCGCCGCCCAGCGTCGTCGCCGACTATTTTCCAAGTTTGGGCACTTCTCTGCTCACTGAACTTGGTTCCTCTTTGGCTTCCCAGAAGCGCAGGGTCTCCAATAACTATGGTGAGCAACGAAGGCCAGCTCAATCCACTGAACAAGGCTTGCAGAGCCTCCAATCCTTGAGAGCAGACCGAGGCGCGTCCTGTCGCTTCCACGGTCAGTACAACTCTGACGTTGGCGCCGCCCGGGGCACTCGGTGACGTCATGGCGGGCCCTGATTTGTCGCCCGCGACCTACGTCGGCCAATCCGCGATTGGCATAGTGTCCCTTCCACAAGGTCATATCTGCCGTAGGGGATACTGTTTCATTTTATATCAGGGCGCCAACTTTCCTTTATTTACAACTTATAATATAACCTCCTTCCAATAAATGGCAGCCGGTCTGGTCGCCACATATATCATTAGACTCCCTGAACCTCAGAGAATCAGTAGGGAGAGCTGATATGACTCTTTAAGCCGGCAAACGAAAGAAATAGGAGAGGGCACCGTAACAGTGGGTATCTCTCTTACATCCTGTCATTATATACATCACAATAGACTTGCCCAGCTGATAAATGGACCGACTCAGCCAGATTTCCTTGAACAATCTATATATGATTTGATTTACATACCTTATTTTTTATATAATTATCTTTTTTGAAATAATATTTAAACAAGTTAGTATATCATGCTTTACAGTATTAAATCCTACATATAACAAAATAATTCCAATATTATTAAACATTTTTTTTTTTAAATCTCGGTTAATTTGTTCAATGTCTATATAATGAGTACCCAGCAAACACAGAACGTTTGTGGACGTTTTTAAATGGTGCCACAAAGGTAATACTGCAACTTTTGACATAAATACGTATATCTGACATTCTTAAAACCAAAGGATATAACTAAAAACATTTATTCTTGAGACACAGTTTTTTAAGATTTATGTAAAAATTTTAAAATAATAGTGAATGCTATGGTATTATAATGTTTTCATGCTTTATATTTAAGAATAAATAATTTTCAGTCAACATTTAGTTTTTTTTGTTTCCTTTATGTAAACCTATCCAATTTACGTTCTTATAACATAAATATAACATTTATATGACATCAGTATAACGTTATTTACACGACATCATTACGTTATTATGATGTTATATTAACATATAATTCCTGTATGAAAACCAGAATAAATGTTGAACTTTATGTTTTAAACCTTGCAAAGTTATCATAAAACTTGGAATAAGACGGTAAGCATGCTTTACTTATGAAAATATACAAACAAATCAACAAAAACATTTTAACATAAACATAACATAAATTGATTGCATGCATGGGAGTTAACTGGAACTCTGTAATATTGCATACATGAACCTTAAGGTACAAACCCAGTGTATTTACCCATGCAGTTCTTTCCTAAATCTAAATTTTTCCAATTTTTACACTTTGTTTCGAGTTCTGTCTTGTGTTGCTACTTTTAATACCCCATTAATGTCCCCTTTGTTATGTCCATTCGTCCCATTGTGCACCTCTACTATATGTCACTCCTAATTCTTCACTTTTCTAGAGAATGTAATATAAGCTTTGACAATCTTTCTTCATATGACAGGTTAACAGGTAGAATAGGACAGGTAGAACAAAGATTACCATTTATATATGGATAACTATTATAAGTCGGTTTGAATGAGTGAATTGCTGCTTGAAGATAGGTATATACACCTGCGGTACTATCAGATTGCATCGTGGTGAGCCTAAAACCCTTCAGATCCAAGCAAAGGGTAAAATGCCAGCAGATACAATTGCGAACACATTGATACCAAAATGAAAGACATATGACGAGAATTGAGGTAACCAAAGTGAAAAGAGTGTTCACATTACATTGCACTAGAGTGCTCCCGGGTTACTTTCTCTGTTTTGTGCGGATGGTACACCTTGCTTTTGGAGTTTATATGCATTTAAACCTGTAGATAATTCTATTGCTAACACATTGATACCAAAATGAAAGACCTAGGATGACAATTGGGGTGACCAAAATGAAAGAGTGTATACATTTTATCGCTCTTGTGCGCTCCCTGGTAACACACTCTCGCTTACTCTGTTTGTTGCGGATGGTAAGCCGGGCTTTTGGAGTTTATATGCCTTTAGTCCTGTAGAGAATTCTATTGCGAACACATTGATACCAAATTGAAAAACCTAGGATGAGAATTGAGGTAACAAAGTTGAAAAGGGTATACACTTTTCAGTATTACCACGCTCTCTAATGTAATGAGAGTTGCCTGAGGGTGGCTCAGCTTTCTTTTTCTGGTACCCTTGGCCTACATTCATCTTGTCGGCGGGTGGAGCGCGCTGCTGTCTTTGACATTATATGCACATAGTTCTGTTGGGAATTCTATTGCGAACGCATTGATACCAAAATGAAAGACATAGGACGAGAATTAAGGTGACAAAGTTGAAAAGAGTATACACTTTTCAGTATTTCCGCACACTACCAGGGAATGTCTAAAAAAAACTGGAGAGTGTGGAGGGGTAACTTGCCCAAAACGCAAAAGTGTTTGGGGCGATTAACTTTCGTTCAGTACTATCATGCAAGAGAAGCCACACATCTATGGTTCATCCAAAAAAATCAGTAGACTTCTAGATGTTACTACTGCTCGGCTTAGACTCAATTACAAGTATTTCTGGGAATTCTCATTATCTGCTGATGTAGATCTGACCAAACTGTGTCAACAAAATTATTCACACACCCTCCGTCACTATGTGATAGTGAATTCAGAGACAATTCTATAACCAATGTACCAACGATATGTAAATATTTCATTCAAAATGATCTGCTACCAGAAATTTTAGCCAAATATCCCCAGTTTGCTAACTGTAGGTAGTAACTAAGTGATTGTAACATATCCACCGCTGCCCACTGGATGGGGGGCGGTGTGCAGGACAAACATATCAATTGTAACACTAGCTCTCCACATATGTCAGTTGCTTAATTTAGAAACTGTACTTGTGGTCGATCTCGAACCCATTGTTGATGTGACGACTTATACTGAATTTTGTAACTAGCTCATCAAGATTGTAACTTGCTGAGCTAAATTAATTGTGGGGTTCAGTCCCTGAGCCCATTATGTGCCTCTGCAACCCTTTCCACTACCGCCCACAAGATGGGTATGAGGTGAATAATAAATGAACTAAACTAACTTTAAGGCATCCTGAAAGAAAGCTTGGAGGGCTTGAAAAATTGCAGACAAAGCCTTGAGGATAATCCTTGGGTGCCTTCGTACCACAAAGATACTTAATATGAGAAAGGAACTTAATATTCCGAGCGTTGTTTATCGTGTTACTAAAATTAACTGTCAAATTGGTATAAAAATGCTTAGGCTATCTCATCATAACCCTTGCACAGAAGCCCTCCAGAATTTTTTTATTGAATGTAAACATTGTTTCAAATAGATAAATAAAATTGGAACTGAACTCAGAAAGTATCAGATTTATAATTTGTACCAAGAGAGACAACAATATCACTTTCCTGCACTGTAGGAAATTACACCCTTTTCAATTTTAATCCCTCCCTTTCCATCTTAGGAGCAAATTAGAGATCAGTCCCAGCTTTGTTTTGAGGCAAAGCTCAACGTCTTAAGCCATATTGATGCTCTGTCCACAGAGCATTCTCTCTCTCAAATCATATACACTGAAGGTTTCCTACAGCGCCCAACGGGTGCAGCTGGAAGTGCAGTTGTCCTGACAATAGGCTATGACTTATATTTTGAGTGGGGAGTCCGTATAAACAACTGGGCCTCTACCCTTCAGACTGAACTATTTGCCTTGCTCCTTGCACTAAAATGTGTACAAGTATCCAAACTTGATACATTAATTGTAAGTGACTCTTTATCATCCTTAATTGCTCTCAACTCCTTAAGACATAACTGTAACATGCTTGTGTCTGAAGCTAGACACAAATACAACAACAACTTTGAACTGCCCTGAACTATATCCGATCCTATCTTAGTAACAGACACCAATATGTAGCCATCAATGATATAACCTCTCCCACTCTACCACTTACCATAGGGGTGCCACAGAGCAGCATCTTAAGACCCTCCTGTTTCTTATATACATCAATGATCTCCCTAATGTCTCTAACATACTTAAACCTATATTGTTGGCTGATGATACTACTCATCTACTCTGACCCCAACCCATTCCTGTTAAATAATGTTGTAAACAATTAATTAAAAAAGTCTACTTGTGGATGTCAACCAACAAACTCACACTAAACATAGAAAAGATCTACTATATCTTATTTGGAAACAAATCAACAAATGCAATTCAGCTTCAGATAGCTAATGTAAACATTAACAATAAAAATGATGGAAAGTTCCTTGGCCTATTCCTAGACAAGAGACTCACCTTCCGCACCCATAACTAAAAAGGTTTCTATAACAGTTGGTATACTCTCTAAGATCAGATATTATGTACCCTACTCTGCTCTCCTCTCACTCTATTATGCACTTATCTATCCCTATCATTCTTATGGTATTTGTGCTTGAGGTTCAACCTCTGCAAACTACCTCAAGCCCATCATCATCCAGTAAATATCTGCTATCAGGACAATAACTAACTCTACCTTCAGACAACACACAGCTCCCTTGTTCAAATCCCTAAACATGCTAAACATAAATTCACTCCATACATTCTCCTGTGTAAATTACGTTTATAAAACCCTTTTTCTAAGTGCAAACCCTGTTCTGAAACTCTTCCTGGACAGATGTAATAGAACACATGGCCACCCCACCAGACATAAATATCTCTTTGATATCCCCAGAGTCAAACTTAATCTATGTAAACACTCTATGTAAATAAAGGGACCTAGTCTATGGAACTCACTCCCTAATGATTTGAAAAGCTGTCCAACTTCTGCCATATTCAAAAATAAAACCAAAAAGTACCTAATTTCATCTTCATAGTTTTCTATCATGGGCTTTATCTTCACACTGTATCTAGTGTTACTCAATCCCCCAATATTTGTACCTAAGCCATATTACTTTAACATTGTAATCTTAGATATCATCTGATATCATGGTTGTTGTATTGAGTGCATATACTACTGCATTATTCCTTGAAATTTTTCCTCGAAATGATCTTCATATTGTGCTTCAGTGAACCAATGTATAACCCTGAAATGCTATCCTCATGTACCTAGTAATCCTTGTTTCTTTATTGTGTATTGTTATTATTGTGTATCATTCTGATCTGCTTTTGTGTCAAAATTTCTTCAAATTACCTGCAAACACTTTTGCTGATTTTACTGTAATTATTCTACTTAAAATTATCTGTACCTGTAAAGAAAAGCTGTAAAATATCTGCTAACATTTTTTATCAATTTTACTGTTAATTTATAAAAAAAATCTGTTTAAGGACTTACCCGAAACGCTATGCGTGCTAGTGGCTTTACAAGAATGTTAATTCAACTTATTTTCTATATTCTCTGTTAACCCCCAATGTAACTTCTTGTACATAAATAAATAAAAATAAAATAATAAAAATAACAAAATTATTAATGATGGGGTCAAGCGACGAGGGAGTAATTGCGCAAAGCGTCCCTCACCTGTGACGTCACAGCGTCATCTGACGCCATATCAACACAGCGGCCATTTTGTCATGAGTTCAGTCATGGCGAGGACAAACCCTTCATGCAAACTGCACCTACTATCAAGAAGAAGAAGATTTTGTGTTCCACCGATAGTATTATCGTAAGTAAACACTTATATTTTATATTTTATTATATTAATTGATTCTATTTTTCTGTAATTAAGGTCCAAGGGGGTGTTGAGTAAGGAGCAAGGGTACTGTGTTGGGAAGTGAGGGCTGTTACTGGTGTCTGTGGGGATGTGAGGACTTGTACCAACCACTATCACCACCAGTACCTTGTCTTGCACCCTGCTTAGTATTCCTATTGAGATATGAAATATTATTGCATTCATATAATTATTCATTTACAGTCATTACTATTTTTATGGGCTATGTTCTGTTACCCTAATGCTTTTTATTTCTGGGCATGTCCATTTACTCTCCAGCCCTTCACAAGCCACTGCTGCACCCCCTCCATGCCCATACTTACTGTGCTTATTCTTACAGGACTGCACTGCATTATGTGGTGCTCACTGCCTGGACACCTTGGCAATGTAGAGACAGATATTCTGCAATACCGTGATATTAGCAGTAGAGTGATAAGCTGACACACGGGAGGTACAATGGAAAGAAGTTGAGTATCAACTCTTGTAATTTATATTGCTTCCAGTGAGATTTTAGTTTTCTTATAATCACTATGTTATCTATCCTCTACAACCTAGTTATCTGCTTGATACATGCATTATAGGGTTCTGGTAGTTGTTCTACTCACCAAGCCCTTCCAAGGCCAGGCTTGACATGTGAGAGCTTGGTCCAACAGGCTGTTGCTTGGACAGGCCCCTCAGGCCCACATATCCACCACAGCCTTGTTTGTCCAGCACTTCTTGAAGATGTTCAGGTTTTCTCTTGAAGGTGTCGACAGTTGTTCCAGCAATACTGTATTTCTTTTATTGCTGAAAACATGTTTTCAGCCATAAAAAAAATAATCCTGAATCCAGAAAAAAATCCCTTTTGTATCATCTGGAAATTTTCAAATATTGCTGATCAAACCTGAGTCTAAATTATTTGTATATATTATGAATTACAGAGGTCCCAGGACAGAGTTTTGAGGAACTCCACTTACATTTTCCCACTCTGATTTAACCCCATTTATACAAACTCATTCTTATCTTTCAGCTAATCATTTATTGTACACACCATACTCAGCCTGTGTAGGGTAGTTTATTGTGCATCCTAGTATTGTGTATGTGTAGTATATATATATTTGTGTAGTATATTTGGTATATTTAATGCCTCTAACCTCTCCTCATAGTTCTTGTCTTTCTATTCTGGGAGCCACTTAGTAGCATGTCTTTGCACCTTTTCCAGTTTATGTGCTTCTTAAGATATGGGCACTATACAACCGCTGCATATTCCAGCTTTAGTCTAACAAAAGTCGTGAACAATTTCTTGAGTATTTCGCCATCCATGCATTTAAAAGCTCTGAATATTATCCTTTACCTGCAATTGGTTGTTGCTGTATTTATAGAATATGATTTGTTCTGCTTTACATTTGTTTATTCTTTTTTTCAAAATTTCTTTCTGCCTCTCTCCTCACTGCCGTGTAGTTGTTTCTCTTTGTATTACTGGTATGTTTGGGGGTTTGGCCTCTTCGTATATTGATTCCACTTTTGTGTCTTTTGGTCTCTGGCCGTCTTGAAATTTCAGTTGAACAAATCCTGTTTCCTAGTTCTGCATCTCTGTTTTGGTATAAATGTTTTTGTTCCTTTATCATATATTTCACAAAATTGACATACTGTGCATTAATTCATCTCAATTACTTCCTTTCCTAACAGCAAGCCTTTCCAGTAAAATTCTTTGAATTCTTTTCTGACTTCCAGCCTAATGTTTGTTTTATCCTAGTGTGTATGATGCCTAGCGTGTGTCTGGTGCCTGTTGTGTTAAACCGAAGATAAATGCATAAGTATACGTCAGAAATTTCTCCAGCTTTGAAAGGGGCTTTCATTATGCAGCAGTATTCCACTCTAGAGAGCACTAGCGTCTTGAAAACTATCATCATCGGTATAGCATCTCTAGTGTGAAAAGTTCTTGTTATCTATCCTGTCATTTTTCTTGCAGTTGTGACGGCTACTTTATTGTGTTCTTTAAATGTAAGGCCTTCTGACATCAGTACACCCAAATCCTTTACGTTGCTTTTCCGTTCAATGTTATGATTTGACTGAGTTTTGTAAGTGGTTTCCGTTTTTATATTTTCATTTTTTCCGTAGCGCATGAGCTGAAACTTATGTTCGTTAATCACCATGTTATTTTCTGTAGCCCATAGAAAGACCTGATTTACATCTGATTGGAAGTTTGCCGTGTCCTCTATGTTGCCTACTCTCGTGAAGATTCTAGTGTCATCTGCAAAGGATGATCAAGTACTATAGGTTGTGTCCTTGTCTATGTCCGATATGAGGATGAGAAAAAGTATTGGAGCAAGCACAGTACCCTTGGGGACTGAGCTCTTTACGGTTGATGGTCCAGATTTTATTTTGTTGACTACTACACATTGGGTTCTATTAGTCAGGAAGTTGTATATCTATCTGCCTATTTTTCCGGTAATTCCTTTTGAACGCATTTTATGTGCAATAACACAATGGTCACATTTGTCAAAGGCTTTTGCGAAATCTGTGTAAATTACATCAGCGTTTTGTTTGTCTTCCATGGCATCTAGTGCCATGTCAGAGTGGTCCAGCAACTGTGATAGGCAAGAGCGCCCTGTTCTGAAACCATGTTGTCTGGGGTTATGGAGATGCTGTG
>NC_091207.1:2848239-2913239 GCF_040958095.1 Procambarus clarkii | reverse complement strand
TATATATATATATATATATATATATATATATATATATATATATAACTGAAAACTCACACCCCAGAAGTGACTCGAACCCATACTCCCAGAAGCAACGCAACTGGTATGTACAAGACGCCTTAATCCACTTGACCATCACGACCGGACATAATGAGGTGATAGCCGAGGCTATATGAACCACCCCACCGCCGGCACTCGGATAGTTATCTTGGGCATAGCATTTTACCAAATCACCTCATTCTTTGGGGCACACGTGAGGAACACAAATGCGAATTTGTGTATATGCCAAAAGCGACTGCCCAGACAGGTACATTACACACACAAATTAAATATTATTAATAAACGATATTAAACAGCAGTTAGAGTGTCTTAAACATTCAAGTATACTAGTCTATAACTGGATAATTCAAAATTGTATTGATATTAAAATTAAACCCGAAAATGAAAGTTAAATGTAATTTAATAATCGATGAAATATTAGCAAATACTATTTTTGTGAATGGTAGAGAAATTCTACATAATATAATTTTAATGGCCTATGCAGCTCATAAATATTCGATGTTTAAAAACAATGGTTAATTGTATTCTGCAACGGAAATTATACATTCATGTATCAAGAGTAATCGTAACCTACCCCCTCATAAAATTTCTATTTCATTTGAGGCTATAATGACTGTAGGACAGAATACTGACTAAAATTTAATTTGTAAAAATACTAATTTTGTAGAAGAACGTGAATGTCGGCGTCTTGTGGATATTGCACATCCACTTATTCAAGCTCATTTAGCTCCCTTGGGTGAACTATCCATGCAATATATTTCGAGGGTTTTAGAAATGCGGATTGGAGACTATCGCGTAATTATTGAACCACAACAGAATAGATATTTTATTCAATATAAGAAATTCTGCGACAAAAAAGTGGTTTTTCGTTTAGATTCCCTCACATTAGAATTTATTTATATTAGTGATGAAGGGGAATCTTTTTACGATGCCCAGTATATACAACATAATAGTAGTGATGATAGCAGTGGGGAAAGCATGTTAGTTGGTATGGCTAGCTTTCTTGATGGAAGTGACCTTTGTATAAAAACAACTTACCTCCTAGATTATTCAACCAAAACAGTTCTATATCATCGATACATTCCTAATGATCATACCCAAATATTCCCTTTCACTTTAGAAACAGAAGACTTACAACAAAGCGAGATGGGACCTGCTTTAACAATGAATACTGAGGGTGTACCTACAATATCACCGTCTTCGGGAACTTCAATTTACTGGTATACTTCTTGGAGATTAGAAGCTCAACTTCCTTTAAATGTTAGTATGTATCAACATGTTCATGAAGATAGTACTCCCCATCATCCAACTCCGTCTGAGAGTTTGAATCAATCTCCTGTTTATATATTCCCTAAGTTGGATGGTAATAATGGAATTTTACGTTTTTACCCAAGTCATTTTGTTATTTCAAATCCTCTGATGTTATCGACATCACATCCACATTTAATACCCCAACATATTCTCCATTCTTTGATCGATTTCATTTTTACAGTAGAAACTGATCTATACTCTATAAACAATAATTCATCTTCCTTTATGGTACATAATTATCGACCAGTTGCCATTATAGACATTGTCTCTACGGCTTTTAATGCTGCAGAAATGATGAATATATTACAAGTATTACGAGCCCATTTTAGAAATGATTTAGCACCTTATTACATCTTCTTTCAAGGGGAATCAAGCATATCCAAACCATCAATATCCCCATCATTACCATTTGAAAATTTTCATGATGGTGAGATATATGAGGTGTTGTTAAATAACAACAGAAACATTATAAAGGTTTGCCGACATCGCCCAGATAAATCTCGAGTGAATCCACTTAAAACAGTTAATATTATATTGGGTATTCAAAAGTTAGAAGAAGGTTTTTTGGAAGTATAATCAAATAATAAACTTTAACTTTCCTCATCGTATCCCTTCTGCCTACCAACCACCCACACCATCCCTCCTGTCTGCAGCAAGTACACACTCGTTTGGGTTCTACCTAAATAATAAACTTTACTTTCCTCATTGTATCCTTCCTGCCTACCCACCACCCACACCATCCCTCCTGCCTGCAGCAAGTACACACTCGTGGGTTCTATGTAACTTTTTTTATACTATAAAAAATAGGAAAACAATGACATTGGACACACTAAGTAAACCACCCAATTTAATCCATGAAAATTCTATACAAACAAGAAAAAAAAATCTCACACAATCTTCATCACCATCGAGAGAAAGTGAAGATCTATTAGAGACTGAAATTATAAGTGACCATGAAAATGCTGTAATAGAAACTGAAATTCCTTCTTTTAAAACAGAAATAAGATCATTAAAAGAAAAGAAAATAACTTCATACATAAATTATCAGATGGAAAAAAATATTAATAATAACTATTTTTATTCTATTTTTAGTAAGTCTTTGGGAAAATAATTGGAATTTTGGAATAATTATTTTACTAACTATACTTTTGATTAAACCTATCCTTAGTAAAATAATAGCAGGATGGCTCATTGATATTTCAAATCGTGACGACTAAAAAAAAAAAAAAAAAAAAATACATAATTGTTTATAGGCCGAATTAAAATTAAATTGTTACACTTTTATTTTATTTACGTTTTAAGACTTTTGTTGTAATAAAAATCTCAACAAAATCTATTTACTATGTATTTCAATTCCAGGGATAAAAGATACAATATATATTTTTTTTATTAGCTAAAATATATATTACATTTCATTTCCATATAATTATTATATAATAATGGTTAATACAAGAGGTATTTTCAATTACCGGCATCGACAATGGGCTTTACCTGGTGGAAACCTTAAACCCTGTCCTAAATGTTCGATCATTGATTCAGCCGATGCTGAATTAGAATTATTTCTTAGACACAGTCTCTACAATAAGCTTCAAATCGAAAATGATAGTTTTGAAAAGTTATTTAAAATTTACCCTGGCATAACATTTCATCTGAGTAATCAACCATATCTACTAAAATCCAAAAGTGATGAATCCCAATTTATAAAATATTATCTAAATCGCAAATTGGTACTAGGGGTAGGACTACAACTTCCTGAATGGGATAATGACAAGCGACTAGCAGATTATGCCAAGTATAATTTTGCAGTGCCTGTAATGAAAAATGGTCAAATGTGGCAAATGTTGGTCGAAGATCCTGAGAGATCTATTGATTATGAACAATGGAAATGCTGGCAAAGTAATCGGCTAATCCCCCCAAATACACATTTCCCGTTTAAATGTCTTATATGCGAAAACTTTCCCTTTGACGTTTATCCGGGCAATTTCATTGTAAGTGAATCTGTATGTTCCATCAAGTCGATAATATGGCCAGATCGTCGACGTCCTCATTTTAGCAGGAAAGAAAAGCAGTTATTATTTATGAAGAATCTAAGATTAAAAAATGGCCTTTTCTCTCTTCCTATATAAACCAGGATATTAATCATTTAGGAAATATGGCAATATTTACAACTGGTGAAATATTTATTAATTGTTTTTTTAATCTAGCTATACGCAAAGTAAATGCTACACTACTCCATAACAAGGTGGTTAAAATTTTGAAAGATCTTAACCATTCACTTTCTCAAGAAAATTTAACAGTTTTAATGGAATATTATCGATTAAAGAGGAGCGATGCTAACAAAAATAATCTTAAAATTCTGGAAAATTATACATCCAATAATAATAATAATATGAATGAAGGGAACAATGATATAAGATTAAAATTATCAGGACCACGAGTAGCTATGATTGCAATTAATCCTTTGAAAGTTAAAGCCACTGCTATTCGGTGTGGTCATATTGATGAGAGTATTACGCAAACAAAATTATTAAGCAATTCTGCAAGTATAAATACTTTAAATGAAAATAATGGTGGTAATTCATTTAATAATAGCGGGAATAATGAATGGAATAAAATTGGTCGGTTTAGTCGGAATTATTCATTTAATTCATATGCCAATATATGTCTGGTGGCATGTGGATTACAAAAATTATTGCCTAAAGATTCCAAAGCCAAAGAGCCTAAATCTATAACAGTAAGTGAGGTCGGTTTCATTGATTTACTCAATACACCTGATACTCCTCAACGATGTGGTATCATATTAGAAATGATACCTGATGTGATAATCGCCTCTACCAGCATGTGTAATTCACAACCTGATAAATTCTTATTTACATATCTCCCTCAACTAAGACAAGTGGGAAATCCTTCACAACTTGATCAGTTAGAATCTAAATATGTCTACATAATTATTCATAATAAACTGTTTAATTTCCCATTAGATTCGATCAAGAATGGTTCTGCAGCTCAACATTTTTTTCCTCATTTGCCTTTAGTTCAATGGGAATATGTTTGTTTATTTGGAGTAGACAATTTATACCGATTTGTTCAATATATTTTGAAATTAAACATCGCCTGTATAGAATTATTAGAATACAAAAAAATCAACTGTGGATATGCACCAGTCTGCCCCGTATGTCTTATAAAATTTTACCCAATGGCCAACTCTATACGTCTAAGGAAATAGACACTTTTCAAATGGAGGCTAATCCATTTTTTTTATTTACCACCTCAAATGCAACCTCCGATTTTTCTCAGAAAAGAAAATAGTGATCTCAAAGAGGATTTTGAATTACTCTATATTGGTTATGACTGGGAAAAAATACCTAATATTATGGGGCCAAATGCTCGAGCGATTAGCCGTCCTAATGCTGCCCATCCCCCTCGAATTAGTAACAGTCTGCAATCGTATCGTCATTATGCTGGTATTTCTGTCAATACTCATTCTGTAGGTGAAATTCATCAAAAGACAGTTATACATACATTATACACAACATCTCGAATAAGTAAATTTTTACCCATTCCTTGTCAAAATCCTATTGTGACAGTAGTAAACTGGCACAATCCCGAAGACAGTATTACAGTAAAACAAGATAGTATAGACCGTGGGTTATTTTCAGGTGTTTCTTATGAAACTTCAATTGTTCGATATAATTATGGGCCAGGACAAAATGTACCACCAACTTTTTGTCAAACCTATTTTGATCAGCATACCCCACTTCAATGTGGTGTTCAGTTGGGAATTTTAAAAGGGGTTAATCCCAAGTGTCAAGAAGATAATAGTTTGCTTAATTTTACAAATGGAAAAATAGAATTCGTTCACATAAATGCCAATACTCTTGCTCTTATTTGGAATGGTAAAATTGGGGATTTAAATGAGCCTATATATGACGATTCTGTTCCAATATCCAAAGGGACGAAGAATGGAAAAGGGAGTCGAAATGACTACCGAGTTACAGTAAATGATCCACACCACCCTTCCCTTGAACGGCAACAACGGTTGAAGAAATCTCAATATTCTTTAGCTTTTAAAGAACATCATCCTAATTACATTACATTTAGGTACTTTAAAATAGATAGTGTAGATTTACCAGTACTACAAAGTTGGCGTTTTTCTCTGATAACAGTGTCACCATATATACCATCTTTGGGTGATAAGTTACAAACACCCACTTCACAAAAAGGGGTAATTGGGCGATTAGTTAGTGAACAGGATATGCCTTACATTAAATTAATGAGTCAGGGTGATATGTTTTCATCAAATGTACCCATTGATGTTTTAGTTAACCCTCATTCACTTAAAAGACAAGCTCCAGATTTATATTGCAATACCTTTGATAATTTGAATTACATGGATGCAGCTTTTACTCTCACTTTTGAAAATGTTATTGAACATCTACAGTGGGGTCGAAAAACTTGTACTGGAATCCTTATAAATCCCTATACGGGTGAACCATATTTAAATAGAGATAATGAGCCAGTTTTAGCTAGTTTATATGAAGGTTCTTATATGTGTGTTACCAATCACCGCGCAAATGCTACGATGCACACTTCACGAGCAGATGAAGTTGTATTTTCTGAACTGACCGGAGCGCCAGTTCGAGGACGACGTGGTGGTCTTTCCACAGGACCCATGGAACTTGTATCATTCCGTAGTATAGGAGCTGCTCGAATTCATACAGAATTGACTCAAATACGCTCAGACATGAAACACATTGAATTGGAAACTATTCGAAATAATGAAACAGAAACAGAAAAAAATGAAAATGAAAGTGGAGTTATCTGTGGATCAAAATACCTTCAACGTTATCATGACGATCTAATGTTAGCAAATATTAACTTAGCATACAAATGTACATCCATGGTAAATATTGAAGAAATTAAAAAAAAAATATATTGTTATTGTTTAATATGCTTGTTTAATAATATACATTCACCTAAGCCTTATTATTAAACTGACTCTTTGCCACAGGGAAATAATTGTTGTGACACTAGTAAACTAGCTCTCTAAATAACTGCAGTGACTGGAAATCACCTCAGCCATAAAAACTGGCTCTTTGCCACAAGGAAAAATAACTGCAGTGAATGGAAATCACCTCAGCTATAAAAACTGGCTCTTTGCCACAAGGAAATAACCTGTGTTAGAATTGGAGTAAGTGAAGAATGTGTGTTATGCGATCGGTAAATAAATTTATTCTTCCTTCTTCTTCTTCTTCTTCTTTTGCACTGGGGAAGCCGGCCGAGTGACTGACCAGAGAGACAGAATCATACATTGCTGATAGAAACAGTCCTGTAAAACAGATAATAGGCGTAAGTAAGGTTAATATTTTGTCTTGTGTTGTCTTACTTAATGTGTCTAGGAATCTGGTCATAACTATTGACTTTAAATAAACTTTCAATTGGAGTATGTATGTATATATATATATATATATATATATATATATATATATATATATATATATATATATATATATGTCGTACCTAGTAGCCAGAACGCACTTGTCAGCCTACTATGCAAGGCCCGATTTGCCTAATAAGCTACGTTTTCCTGAATTAATATAATAAAAATATAATAAATTTATAAATATAAATCTGGAGCTTGTCTTTTAAGTGAATGAGGGTTAACTAAAACATCAATGGGTACATTTGATGAAAACATATCACCCTGACTCATTAATTTAATGTAAGGCATATCCTGTTCACTAACTAATCGCTCAATTACCCCTTTTTGTGAAGTGGGTGTTTGTAACTTATCACCCAAAGATGGTATATATGGTGACACTGTTATCAGAGAAAAACGCCAACTTTGTAGTACTGGTAAATCTACACTATCTATTTTAAAGTACCTAAATGCAATGTAATTAGGATGATGTTCTTTAAAAGCTAAATAATATTGAGATTTCTTCAACCGTTGTTGCCGTTCAAGGGAAGGGTGGTGTGGATCATTTACTGTAACTCGGTAGTCATTTCGACTCCCTTTTCCATTCTTCGTCCCTTTGGATATTGGAACAGAATCGTCATATATAGGCTCTTTTAAATCCCCAATTTTACCATTCCAAATAAGAGCAAGAGTATTGGCATTTATGTGAACGAATTCTATTTTTCCATTTGTAAAATTAAGCAAACTATTATCTTCTTGACACTTGGGATTAACCCCTTTTAAAATTCCCAACTGAACACCAAGTTGAAGTGGGGTATGCTGATCAAAATAGGTCTGACAAAAAGTTGGTGGTACATTTTGTCCTGATCCATAATTATATCGAACAATTGAAGTTTCATAAGAAACACCTGAAAATAACCCACGGTCTATACTATCTTGTTTTACTGTAATACTGTCTTCGGGATTGTGCCAGTTTACTACTGTCACCATAGGATTTTGACAAGGAATGGGTAAAAGTTTACTTATTCGAGATGTTGTGTATAATGTATGTATAACTGTCTTTTGATGAATTTCACCTACAGAATGAGTATTGACAGAAATACCAGCATAATGACGATACGATTGCAGACTGTTACTAATTCGAGGGGGATGGGCAGCATTAGGACGGCTAATCGCTCGAGCATTTGGCCCCATAATATTAGGTATTTTTTCCCAGTCATAACCAATATAGAGTAATTCAAAATCCTCTTTGAGATCACTATTTTCTTTTCTGAGAAAAATCGGAGGTTGCATTTGAGGTGGTAAATAAAAAAAATGGATTAGCCTCCATTTGAAAAGTGTCTATTTCCTTAGACGTATAGAGTTGGCCATTGGGTAAAATTTTATAAGACATACGGGGCAGACTGGTGCATATCCACAGTTGATTTTTTTGTATTCTAATAATTCTATACAGGCGATGTTTAATTTCAAAATATATTGAACAAATCGGTATAAATTGTCTACTCCAAATAAACAAACATATTCCCATTGAACTAAAGGCAAATGAGGAAAAAAATGTTGAGCTGCAGAACCATTCTTGATCGAATCTAATGGGAAATTAAACAGTTTATTATGAATAATTATGTAGACATATTTAGATTCTAACTGATCAAGTTGTGAAGGATTTCCCACTTGTCTTAGTTGAGGGAGATATGTAAATAAGAATTTATCAGGTTGTGAATTACACATGCTGGTAGAGGCGATTATCACATCAGGTATCATTTCTAATATGATACCACATCGTTGAGGAGTATCAGGTGTATTGAGTAAATCAATGAAACCGACCTCACTTACTGTTATAGATTTAGGCTCTTTGGCTTTGGAATCTTTAGGCAATAATTTTTGTAATCCACATGCCACCAGACATATATTGGCATATGAATTAAATGAATAATTCCGACTAAACCGACCAATTTTATTCCATTCATTATTCCCGCTATTATTAAATGAATTACCACCATTATTTTCATTTAAAGTATTTATACTTGCAGAATTGCTTAATAATATTGTTTGCGTAATACTCTCATCAATATGACCACACCGAATAGCAGTGGCTTTAACTTTCAAAGGTTTAATTCTAATCATAGCTACTCGTGGTCCTGATAATTTTAATCCTATATCATTGTTCCCTTCATTCATATTATTATTATTATTGGATGTATAATTTTCCAGAATTTTAAGATTATTTTTGTTAGCATCGCTCCTTTTTAATCGATAATATTCCATTAAAACTGTTAAATTTTCTTGAGAAAGTTAATGGTTAAGATCTTTCAAAATTTTAACCACCTTGTTATGGAGTAGTGTAGCATTTACTTTGCGTATAGCTAGATTAAAAAAATAATAAATAAATATTTCACCAGTTGTAAATATTGCCATATTTCCTAAATGATTAATATCCTGGTTTATATAGGAAGAGAGAAAAGGCCATTTTTTAATCTTAGATTCTTCATAAATAATAACTGCTTTTCTTTCCTGCTAAAATGAGGACGTCGACGATCTGGCCATATTATCGACTTGATGGAACATACAGATTCACTTACAATGAAATTGCCCGGGTAAACGTCAAAGGGGAAGTTTTCGCATATAAGACATTTAAACGGGAAATGTGTATTTGGGGGGATTAGCCGATTACTTTGCCAGCACTTCCATTGTTCATAATCAATAGGTCTCTCAGGATCTTCGACCAACATTTGCCACATTTGACCACTTTTCATTACAGGCACTGCAAAATTATACTTGGCATAATCTGCTAGTCGCTTGTCATTATCCCATTCAGGAAGTTGTAGTCCTACCCCTAGTACCAATTTGCGATTTAGATAATATTTTATAAATTGGGATTCATCACTTTTGGATTTTAGTAGATATGGTTGATTACTCAGATGAAATGTTATGCCAGGGTAAATTTTAAATAACTTTTCAAAACTATCATTTTCGATTTGAAGCTTATTGTAGAGACTGTGTCTAAGAAATAATTCTAATTCAGCATCGGCTGAATCAATGATCGAACATTTAGGACAGGGTTTAAGGTTTCCACCAGGTAAAGCCCATTGTCGATGCCGATAATTGAAAATACCTCTTATATTAATCATTATCATATAATAATTATATGGAAATGAAATGTAATATATATTTTAGCTAATAAAAAAAATATATATTGTATCTTTTATCCCTGGAATTGAAATACATAGTAAATAGATTTTGTTGAGAGTTTTATTACAACAAAAGTCTTAAAACGTAAATAGAATAAAAGTGTAACAATTTAATTTTAATTCGGCCTATAAACAATTATGTATTTTTTTTTTTTTTTTTTTTAGTCGTCACGATTTGAAATATCAATGAGCCATCCTGCTATTATTTTACTAAGGATAGGTTTAATCAAAAATATAGTTAGTAAAAAAATTATTCCAAAATTCCAATTATTTTCCCAAAGACTTACTAAAAATAGAATAAAAATAGTTATTATTAATATTTTTTCCATCTGATAATTTATGTATGAAGTTATTTTCTTTTCTTTTAATGATCTTATTTCTGTTTTAAAAGAAGGAATTTCAGTTTCTATTACAGCATTTTCATGGTCACTTATAATTTCAGTCTCTAATAGATCTTCATTTTCTCTCGATGGTGATGAAGATTGTGTGAGATTTTATTTTCTTGTTCGTATAGAATTTTCATGGATTAAATTGGGTGGTTTACTTAGTGTGTCCAATGTCATTGTTTTCCTATTTTTTATAGTATAAAAAAAGTTACATAGAACCCACGAGTGTGTACTTGCTGCAGGCAGGAGGGATGGTGTGGGTGGTGGGTAGGCAGGAAGGATACAATGAGGAAAGTAAAGTTTATTATTTAGGTAGAACCCAAACGAGTGTGTACTTGCTGCAGACAGGAGGGATGGTGTGGGTGGTTGGTAGGCAGAAGGGATACGATGAGGAAAGTTAAAGTTTATTATTTGATTATACTTCCAAAAAACTTTCTTCTAACTTTTGAATACCCAATATAATATTAACTGTTTTAAGTGGATTCGCTCGAGATTTATCTGGGCGATGTCGGCAAACCTTTATAATGTTTCTGTTGTTATTTAACAACACCTCATATATCTCACCATCATGAAAATTTTCAAATGGTAGTGATGGGGATATTGATGGTTTGGATATGCTTGATTCCCCTTGAAAGAAGATGTAATAAGGTGCTAAATCATTTCTAAAATGGGCTCGTAATACTTGTAATATATTCATCCTTTCTGCAGCATTAAAAGCCGTAGAGACAATGTCTATAATGGCAACTGGTCGATAATTATATACCATAAAGGAAGATGAATTATTGTTTATAGAGTATAGATCAGTTTCTACTGTAAAAATGAAATCGATCAAAGAATGGAGAATATGTTGGGGTATTAAATGTGGATGTGATGTCGATAACATCAGAGGATTTGAAATAACAAAATGACTTGGGTAAAAACGTAAAATTCCATTATTACCATCCAACTTAGGGAATATATAAACAGGAGATTGATTCAAACTCTCAGACGGAGTTGGATGATGGGGAGTACTATCTTCATGAACATGTTGATACATACTAACATTTAAAGGAAGTTGAGCTTCTAATCTCCAAGAAGTATACCAGTAAATTGAAGTTCCCGAAGGCGGTGATATTGTAGGTACACCCTCAGTATTCATTGTTAAAGCAGGTCCCGTCTCGCTTTGTTGTAAGTCTTCTGTTTCTAAAGTGAAAGGGAATATTTGGGTATGATCATTAAGAATGTATCGATGATATAGAACTGTTTTGGTTGAATAATCTAGGAGGTAAGTTGTTTTTATACAAAGGTCACTTCCATCAAGAAAGCTAGCCATACCAACTAACATGCTTTCCCCACTGCTATCATCACTACTATTATGTTGTATATACTGGGCATCGTAAAAAGATTCCCCTTCATCACTAATATAAATAAATTCTAATGTGAGGGAATCTAAACGAAAAACCACTTTTTTGTCGCAGAATTTCTTATATTGAATAAAATATCTATTCTGTTGTGGTTCAATAATTACACGAGTCTCCAATCCGCATTTCTAAAACCCTCGAAATATATTGCATGGATAGTTCACCCAAGGGAGCTAAATGAGCTTGAATAAGTGGATGTGCAATATCCACAAGACGCCGACATTCACGTTCTTCTACAAAATTAGTATTTTTACAAATTAAATTTTAGTCAGTATTCTGTCCTACAGTCATTATAGCCTCAAATGAAATAGAAATTTTATGAGGGGGTAGGTTACGATTACTCTTGATACATGAATGTATAATTTCCATAGCAGAATACAATTTACCATTGTTTTTAAACATCGAAAATTTATGAGCTGCATAGGCCATTAAAATTATATTATGTAGAATTTCTCTACCATTCACATAAATAGTATTTGCTAATATTTCATCGATTATTAAATTAAATTTAACTTTCATTTTTGGGTTTAATTTTAATATCAATACAATTTTGAATTATCCAGTTATAGACTAGTATACTTGAATGTTTAAGACACTCTAAACTGCTGTTTAATATCGTCGCTTGATGATTGATGTCTAAGAAAATATTCAAATAAAAAATATGGATAACTTTTAGAATTAATTCGCTTAGTTAAATCTTCACAGAGTTTTATTCCATAAACTTCTGTAATTATTTCATGTATTGTTTTCAAAAGGTATTTCAAAACGGTTGAATGGAAAGAATTGAAGAGTTTGATCATATCTACAGTTTCATCGTCCTTTAATATTGGTGGTAACTGTATTTTTTGTTTTTTTGGTGATTTTGATTTCATATGTTGATTTACAATACTATCCTTAATACGATTATATTCATTATGAAGAGAAAAAATGTTTAAAACTGCTTTCCCTAAAATTTCAATTTTAATTAATTCATTCTCTTTATTTGATAATATATGTTTTTTTTTTTTTAATTTTCTTTTGGATGATGGAACAGTTGACAATGATACATTTTTACTTCTATTATAATAATAGTCTAATATATTATTAGTAACAGAATCCAGTAATGTATTTACAAATTTAGAGGGATCTTCTTTCATTGTTAAAATAATAAAATTATTATCAACATTTTTGTCAGACCCAGAACCTAGATTACTTAATGGTTCAATCACCTCCTGAACTATGTCATCGACAAAGTCTTTGCAAATTTGTTGACGTCGAATCATTGTTCAGTTTCTCAACTTAATTTTTATAAGACTAAAAAAAAAAAATTAATCTCCTTTTATGCCCTTCAAAAAAAAAAAATACTATAGAAATTTAGTTTTATATTTACCATTCCACATACAATTATTTAGGACAAAATTCCAATAAAACCATGATTATATATGTTCGTTGCCATTTATTTAAATTGTTCAATTGTATTCGACCAAACTGCCGAATTTTATATTGCTTGCTAAAATACAATATAACTAGGATGTGGAATGAAATTAGTCTCTCTATTTTTTCAAGCTCCTTCTCTCATATATTAAAAATATTTCTAGCAATCTTAAAGTACTGTACAAAACAGTATGTTATCATTCAAATGGCCATTGATTGTGGGGCTTTCATTGATCAGAGTCAGTCTCTGAAAAATCTTCAAATCAAGTAACATGAAGAAAAACACCATAACTAAGCATTTACACATCACATATAGTTGGGAGAAGAGCTGCTTCTGTGAAGTTCGGAAAGACTGTTGTTGGACTTTACATCTTTAACTTCATCTGTTCACCAATCCCTGAAAATTAAAATAATGAATTTATGATTTTTCAAGGATTTTCGTAAACCCATGAAACCAGGAACATTCATTTTTAATAGCTTAATTTTCAAAAAATTTCAAACAATAAATATATTTGGATGTCCAAAACTAAAACTAAAATACACACTTACTTTACCACAACCATTTCCTTCTGATAAACTTTCTGTGTCTGAATTCCATAATATCAGTGACGATGAATCTTCTTGGTTCTCTGGCACAGGGAGAGGGTTGTACTTAATGAGGTTATCTGATTATTATTGCTGTTGTTTGTTGCTTTAGGTAAGGTTGTGACGAGCTGCGATGTAAGGTTTTTTGACAATGAAGCTGTCGAATGAAGGTGAAGATCATCATCCTCCCATTTATGAGGGGATGAAGGTGAGGCAGAATTGGTAGTTTGGTTAGAGATGGGGAACTGGTTTGGATCAATTATGTTTAAAGTTCTAATCGAGATCTTAATTCTGGAAAAGTTGTTATCTTGCCTGAGGTTGTTCCAGATTTCTCGTAAATGGATGGGGTCGCCATTAGATGCATATTTTGCATATTTCAATAAGCAATTTGATGTGGGTGAAAGATTAGGTTGTTTCATAATTTCAAATAAAGAAAGTCTAAAACATATATTTTGGACTGTAGAGATGAATGAGTAGAAGTGTGGAGTAGAAGTGTACCAAATAAATCACGAAGTCTCTTTATATAACTTCTAGTCACTTAGTTGCCACTTCTGGAGAAATATAAAACCATACACACACACACACACACACACACACACACACACACACACACACACACACACACACACACACACACACACACACACACACATATACACACAAAGACACCCACACACATAAAGACACACACCCACACACACACACACACAAAGACACACACACACACACACACACACACAAAGACACAAAGACACACACACACACACACAAAGACACACACACACACACACACAAACAGTAGAAGGCCCAGGCAGGAGTACGAGGACAGCAACAAGACATGTATAGATGAACTGCAGAGGGCAGCAACTTTAGCGCATAGAATGAGAGCGAAGCTGCTGGTCATGGGGGACCTAAATCACGGAGAGATAGATTGGGAAACCAGGAATCCCTATGGCGGGGAGGAGACCTGGGGAGTGAAGCTGGTAGACGTTATTGACAGGAATTTCCTAACACAGCATGTGAAAGAAGATACTAGGGAAAGAGGAGGGGATAAGCCCAGCCTATTAGATCTCATTTTCACCCAGAATGTAGAAGACATCGAGCAGTTGGAACATGAAATACCACTAGGAGCTAGTGACCATTGTGTCCTAGTCTTTGACTACATGATGGAGCTTAAAATTGTGACCAAAGGACAAGAGGTCAGGGAAAGGAGACTTGATTACAGAAAAGGGGACTACAGAAGGATAAGGGACTACCTGTAAGAAATGCAGTGGGAGGAAGAACTTAGAGGAAAAACAGTGCAAGGTATGATGAACCAAGTCATATTGAAATGCAAGGAGGCTGAAGAGAGATTTATTCCAACAATAAAGGAAAAAAGCAGGAGGGAATATAATAACCCATGGTTTAATAGACAGTGTCAGGAAGCAAAGGTGAGAAGCAGGAGGGAGTGGAGGAAGTACAGAAGACAAAGGACAGAGGACAACAGGATTAGATGTAACAGAGTTAGGAATGATTACATTAACATAAGACGAGTGTCGGAAAGAAATTATGAGAATGATATTGCAGTCAAAGCGAAAAAGCAACCTAAATTACTACATAGCCATATAAGAAGGAAGATGTCGGTAAATGACCAAGTGACAAGACTGAGGAAAACAGAAGGGGCATATACAGAAAGCAACAAGGAAATCTGCGAGGTACTGAATGCAAAATTCCATGGAGTGTTCACAACCGAGCCTGAGCAGCTCCCATTGTTAGAAGAGATTACCCAAGATGAAAGACTATCAGATATAGAGGTGACAGCAGAGGATGTAATGAAACAGTTGACAACACTGGATGCAAATAAAGCTTTTGGACCAGACAAAGTATCACCGTGGATACTTAAAGAGGCAGCGCAGGCTCTCAGCGTGCCTCTGGCAATGATCTTTAATGAGTCACTTATGTCGGGAGAATTGCCCAGTTGCTGGAAGGAGGCAAATGTCGTACCGATTTTCAAAAAAGGTGATAGGGAGGAGGCACTTAACTACAGACCCGTATCACTGACAAGCATCCCCTGCAAAATACTTGAAAGAATAATTAGGCTAAGACTTGTTGAGCACCTGGAGAGCATTGGGTTTGTGAACAAGCACCAACATGGGTTCTGGACAGGGAAATCATGCCTAACAAACCTTTTAGAATTCTATGATAAAGAAACAAGGATAAGGCAGGACAGAGAAGGCTGGGCAGACTGCATATTTCTTGACTGCCAAAAGGCCTTTGATACAGTACCGCACATGAGACTGCTATACAAACTTGAGAGGCAGGTAGGAGTAAGCGGAAAGGCCCTAGTATGGGTGAAGAACTACCTAACAGGAAGGAGCCAGAGGGTAATGGTAAGGGGCGAGAAGTCGGACTGGCGAACAGTAACAAGTGGAGTACCTCAAGGATCGGTGCTGGGACCAATCCTCTTTCTAATTTACGTAAATGATATGTTTACAGGAGTGGAATCATACATGTCTATGTTTGCGGATGACGCAAAATTAATGAGAAGAGCTGTGACAGACGAGGATTGTAGGATCCTCCAAGAGGACTTAAACAGGCTGCAGAGATGGTCAGGGAAATGGCTACTGGAGTTTAACACCAGTAAATGTAAAGTTATGGAAATGGGATCAGGTGACAGGAGACCAAAGGGACAGTACACAATGAAGGGGAACAGCCTACCTGTAACGATTCGAGAAAGAGACCTGGGAGTGGATTTGACACCTAATCTAACTCCTGAGGCACATATAAATAGGATAACGACAGCAGCGTACTCTACACTGGCGAAAATTAGAACTTCATTCAGAAACCTAAATGAGGAGGCTTTTAGGGCGCTTTACACTGCCTACGTGAGACCCGTCTTAGAGTATGCCGCGCCATCATGGAGCCCCCACCTGAAGAAACACATAAAAAAACTGGAGAAGGTTCAGAGGTTTGCGACGAGGCTTGTCCCAGAGTTACGAGGGATGGGATATGAAGAGCGGCTGAAGGAACTGAACCTTACGACACTAGAGAAAAGAAGGGAGAGAGGAGATATGATAGGGACATATAAAATACTCAGGGGAATTGACAAAGTGGAAATAGATGAAATGTTCACACGTAATAATAACAGAACGAGGGGACATGGGTGGAAACTGGAAACTCAGATGAGTCACAGAGATGTTAGGAAGTTTTCTTTTAGCGTGAGAGTAGAGGAAAAATGGAATGCACTTGGGGAACAGGTTGTGGAAGCAAATACTATTCATACTTTTAAAACTAGGTATGATAGGGAAATGGGGCAGGAGTCATTGCTGTAAACAACCGATAGCTGGAAAGGCGGGATCCAAGAGTCAATGCTCAATCCTGCAAGCACAAATAGGTGAGTACACACAAAGACACAAAGACACACACACACACACAAAGACACAAAGACACACACACACAAAGACACAAAGACACACACACACACACACACAAAAACAAAAAGACATAAAGACACACACACACGCACACTTACACACACACACACAAAGACACACACAAAAACACACACAAAGACACACACACACACACACACACACACTCGTAATTCTGTGGCACGGGTTCGATTCCCGCACGAGGCAGAAACAAATGGGCAAAGTTTCTTTCACCCTAAGTGCCCCTGTTACCTAGCAGTAAATAGGTACCTGGGAGTTAGTCAGCTGTCACGGGCTGCTTCCTGGGGTGTGTGTGTGTGTGTGGTGTGGGAAAAAAAAAAAAAAAAAAAAAAAAAAAAAAAAAAAAAAAGTAGTTAGTAAACAGTTGATTGACAGTTGAGAGGCGGGCCGAAAGAGCAAAGCTCAACCCCCGCAAAAACACAACTAGTAAACACACAACTAGTAAACACACACACACACACACACACACACACACACACACACACACACACACACACACACACACACACACACACACACACACACACACACACACACAAAGACACACACACACAAAGACACAAAGACACAAAGACACACACACACAAAGACACAAAGACACACACACACACACACAAAGACACACACACATAAAGACACACACACACAAAGGCACACACACACAAAGACACAAAGACACACACACACACAAAGACACACACACATAAAGACACACACACACAAAGACACACACACACAAAGACACAAAGACACACACACACAAAGACACAAAGACACACACACACATAAAGACACACACACACACACATAAAGACACAAAGACACACTTACACACACACACACACAAAGACACACACACTTACACACACAAAGACACAAACATACATTTACATACACAAAGACACACACACACACACTTACACACACAAAGACACAAACATACATTTACATACACAAAGACACACACACACACACACAAAGACACACTTACACACACAAAGACACACACAAAGACACACACACACAAACACTCAAAGACACACACACACACACACAAAGACACGCACACACACACAAAGACACACACACACACACACACACATAAAGACACAAAGACACACTTACACACACACACACACAAAGACACACACTTACACACACAGACACAAACATACATTTACATACACAAAGACACACACACACACACACTTACACACACAAAGACACAAACATACATTTACATACACAAAGACACACACACAAAGACACACTTACACACACAAAGACACACACACTTACACACTCAAAGACACACACACACAAACACTCAAAGACACACACACACACACAAAGACACGCACACACACACAAAGACACACACACAAATTGAATTAAGACTTTTTATCTATATACTATAAAATTGGAGAATTTAACAACTCAGAAACTTATTATTATTATTATTCATCTAACCTTAATAAACGTCAATTAATTAAACAGAAAATTTATGATATGTCAGGATTGTTATTTAATAACAAATTTGATTGGGATTAATTTGTCATGTAATATTCAAGAAAACGATAAATTAAAGATTAAATAATCTTATAGACAAAAATGAGATTATTGCTTCATTATATATTAATCATTTAGTTGATTTATGGATATTTCTTTTACAGCCCATAGCAGGTAGACAAGAACATCAGATTATGTTTTTTTTTTTTTTTAACCCATGGCTAAATATTTATAATTATTCAAAAATATGACTGAATTTTCTGATGAAAAATTTGAATTTCTTATTGACCATTATATAAAGCAAGGTAATTGGTCCAAATTAAGAAAAAAATTACTATATTAATAGCAATGGTATTATTACAGTAGTAAAATAATCTGCTTTGCAACTAAAACATGATGATGTTTATTCAACATTAGTTTAAGAGTTACTAAACATACCAACTGATGAAGAAGATGATGATGATAACTTATAAGATGAGGAAGAATATATTTGTACATGCCAAGCATCGGTTTTTGTGAGTTTGCATTGAGCATCGGGAGCACGCTTGTGCTGGAAGAAGAAGGATGATGGATTGTTTGTTGTCCAGGGAGGAATCATTGTGATTTAATGAAATCCATAACTATAAATAATTTTTATTATTATACTCCATATTAATACAGTTTAGAAATTATATTCCTAACTAGCTAGTTAGCTAGCTTAGTCGTTTTTTTACCATATTCGACAATATTATATATATGTGATTGGTAAGAGGAAAATCAAGACGAGTCAGGTGAACATTTTCATGACGGGTTTGTAAGAAAAAAAAGGGTGACTGGTTGCGGACCGGACCGAGGGGTTGCTGGGCCCCGGGGTTGTCCTAATATGGCCTCAAGCAATTTGACCACCACCACCAGGACCAGGACCTTCAAGAGCAATACTTCCACTACTAGGACCAGAACCTCAAAAAGCACCACCACCACCACAGCCAGGACCAGAACCACCAAGAGCACCACCATCACCGCCAGGACCAGTGCATCCAAGAGCGCCATCATCACTGCCGCCAGAACTTGCGCCTCCAAGAACAACACCACTAAGGCCATCGCTGCAAGCACCAGCTTATCCATTGTAATCTGTGATAGAATGAGAGAAAGATATTCTTTATCTGTATATTTATAATGGTTTCACGAAATTAATCACAGATAGGATGGGGTGACAGGGGTAGAACAATATGGAAAGAGAGCCAAGTGCAAGTGCCATAAAAAAAAAACTATCTTTCTTACATTGTTAAGATGAAATTTGGGGAAATCATAGATACCACCACTCACACTATATCCACACCAGTGACAGCTCCTGCCAGAACCCCCATCATCATCTTCTTGTAAATCATCGCTGTTGTTATTTATTTGAAAATTATGCAAGGATTTTTTATTTCAATTATATACATTCAAACTTCCCACCTATGTCTTTTTCTTCCTCAAAATGTAACATATTTTTTTTTTAGGATTTTTTTTTTAAAGTGATTGTTTCTTATAAAGAAAAATCTATTGTAAATGGGATATAAAAAACTATGAATAAAAAATATAGAAATATTCCTTTTGGAAAATTTAAGAGTAAATTAGAATATCGTGTATATAAATCTATATTTTATCATTTAACAAAAAAACAAAAAATAATAATATCAAAGTAGAAATAAACAAAAGAGGACTATTAAAAAATAACCAACTATTTGAAATTGATATATATTTCTCAGATTTACAATTAGGTATAGAAATTCAAGGTCCTACTCATTATATAGACGTTGAACAAATTAACCGAGATTTAAAAAAAAAAATGTTTAATAATATTGGAATTATTTTGTTATATGTAGCGAAACAATGAGACCAAAGATGTGTATAATTTTATTGTTAAAGGAAATTTCATTGTATTGAAAAATTCATCAACATTGAGAAAGGAAGAATGGTATTATATATTATGGGACAATAGCGAATTAATAATTCTTATGTGGATATATTGGTGTTATAATAATGGTCAGATAGATAACGAAGACGAAGACGTAGTGATCAATATAATATAATGTTAAGACAAATTGTCCTAGTGTTAGGTGGTTGCCTGTTTTGGGAGATATGAATCTAAGTACAACTTTGCTTGCTTAACAAGCTTTTAAATAGTTTAAATGATACAACCATTTTGGGGGGTTCCCCCCTCTATACTACTAAATTTTTTATCATTGATTAAATATGACCTGATTTAGTATATAGATAGGAATTGAATAAAGGATATTTCATTTCTATATCTCTTTTATTCGCTCTAAATAAACCTTTTCTCTATGATCCTTGTCAAATATTCTTGCATCATTTAGTATTTTTGAAGTGCTCACACATCGCATCTTGAAACGATCCCGATCTGTAGCAGCTGTGTTGATGCCACCGCATCTATTAACAATTTAGCAACATAATTAGGTTCGTCTAATTGACGTTTTAAATTATCATTTTGCTTTACATAGGGCATTATTTGATTTTTGTGTTTATATACTGTTTCATCGATAATATTAGTTTTAAATTTTTCTAATATTTGATTAAATAAATTTCTTTCTACCTCGTTAGTAAAAATATTAAGTAAATCATTATTTTGGAGTGGTTCAATATTATTAATATAATAATTTAAACAGGAAATCCTGTCTTTAATGTCCTTTTCACGTTCTTGGTAAATGTAGTTTTCGCGTTCGGTATTCAACTGACTAATGAACCGATTTATTATTGCTTCAATTTGTGATTTTCTTGTTTCCTTTGATTCATCATCATCATCTAAAGGAAATATGCTTGAAAAACAATGAATTATATCGCTATTCGATAATGTAGGTTTTTTATAAAGTCGCTCTAATGTTTCAATATTATATTTATTTGCTTCATTTAAATTCTGTACTAATGTATTATATTCATCATACTTAATTTGTTTAGAATTTTCACAAGCTAGTAGTTTTTGTTCGCATTCCTCAAGATAATGTTTTTGGGTTACTAATAGCATATTATATTCTTCTTGGTCTGATTGTTTATCATAGTTGCATTTTTGTAGGGCTTGTTGGCATTCCAGAAATTGCATATTCTGGATCCTTATATCGTTTTCATATGCAGCTAATTTTAGTTGGTATTCCTTAAGAGACATTAAATTTGTATTTATTTTCCTATTTAATTCTTCTTGTTGTTGACGACTTATATAGTTAATTGTTCATGTGCACTTTTTAGTTCCTTTTCGAGTGCAACGTATTTTAGTCTAGTATTATTTGAATTTATTAAATTGGTTAATTTTTCTTTTTCATCAGCTAAGCCTTTTATTTGTTTGTCTTTGTCTTCGGAGATATGTTGAATTTGTCTATCTTTCTCATTTACCAAAAATGCATATTCTGTTTCATACTTTTTCTTTTCAGCATCGTATTGGATTCTAAGCTTCATTAATTCAGTATTGTTTCGATCTTCTAGATTATTTTTCAATTTATTTTGATTATCTTGAAGAGTTGAATTTTCCTTCTTTAAATTCTCTATTTCATTTTCTTGGTCTCCTAATTTCTCTGAAAGCTGCATAATAGTAAGTTCTAAATCTCTCACATTTGTATTTAAATCTGTTATTGTGGCATCTTCATTTCCACATTTAATTTCTAATACACTTTTTTCATTTTCGCATTCATTACATTTTTTATTCAAATGAGCTATTGTTTGTTTTTGTTGATTCTGACTCTTAAGAGGATATGTTTCGGTTATTAATTTAATATATCGATCAGAGATAGTAAACAAATGAAGCATTTTATTCAATAATAGAATCATTCTTTTATCATCATCATTCACAACAACAAAATTGTTAATAAGAGTTTTTATGAATATACGTTCTCTCAAACCCGAGGAACCATTGTCTGGGAATGTTATAGTATTCAAGATTGTTTTAACAATTTCACTCATATTTTGTAGTTATTGATTTAATATAATTCTACGATCAGGTGACAAAAATTAAGCAAGAAAAAGAAGGATGAGTGGTCTGCATTTTCAAACAGGTAAAAGAAATTATTTATTTATTTACCTGATTCTCATAGAAATTGTAGGGGAAGATGGATTGAGAGAATTAATTGGAGGAGGAGGAGATGGTGGGTATGTTGAGTAAGTAGGAGATAGTGGTTTCGGAAAAGGCACTTTGGATGCTCCATTTCCTTATACCCCTTCTCAACATAGAAATTTGTCTCTCCTGTTCTTTAAACATTTTATACAAAACTGACAAATTTTGTTGAATAATATGGTTTTCATGTTTCAGCTTATTAATATTCAGCAATAGTTGCTGTTGTGTTCTGGGTCCTGCTAATTCCGGAGGCAATGGGTCCACTGGAACTGTAGCAGCGAAAGTGGATGTTCTGCCTAAGTCTAAAATGACTCCTCTGTTATAGGCACTGCCTGAGACACGTACTAAAGACCTTGACAATTGCATGTCATCAAATTCATATGGTGCAACCATTATGAAAAACACTGTGTGCTCTCTTATTTTATATGATCAATTGTTATCCACTTCCCTAGAAAGAAACTTCCAACAGGAAAAGGGTGGTTGACCAGTTGATGGACAGGTTGGTTGGGTGGTTGTAGATCAGTTGACAGACAAGTTGGTTGATTGGGTTGACCAGTTTGTGGGATGGTTGTTTGCTTCTTCAGTTCCGCCAGAGATTGAGTAGTACTGCAACTACCACTGCTTGTTTGTTCACTTTCACTGTCTAGAAAGTTATATCAAGAGGTAGTATGTAGTGTAGTGTGCTTGGATTGCGACTCTACCACTAATTAATCCATAAACTGTGTTCTGCTGCAGGCTACCTTAGTGACACTTTTATACTACCTTAAAGACAAAAAAAAATAGAAATGTCTATTTTGAAAGGATACACACACACACACACACACACACACACACACACACACACACACACATTGGTATAACTAAACTACAACTTTTCCTCATCTGAGATTATATCTGGGGAAAGGAATAATATTTCGTCAATAATTATGAGATATTTATTATAGGAATAATAAGATTTGAAATTCATATATTTCCAGCCGGGTTGATAGATAGGATACATTATGTTTATTATGCAAATGGTCTAAAATCATCCTTATTACTGTAGGTGTGGACATATTTTTGTATCCAACACAACTTTCTTGACGATGATGTTTTCTAATTTCTTAGAAGAGTCTTGGGTATGAAGTATTTTCAATATGGTCTCCCTCATCACCTTCAGCCGCCAGCACATCTGCACGTTCATTTCCATAAATTCCAACATGTTAGGCTTTGCAGTATTGCTCTCGAATCGTACATATCATATCATTATCACACATCTAAAACATTCTTTACTATGATATAATTACTTTAATAGTATATTTTATCTCAGCTCTGCAAATTGGACATGTGGATATGTTTGATGCACATTTGGAACAATTGCACATGTGCTTACAAGGAAAAAACATTAACTCACTCTCATTCTCCATACAAATCTTACACTCAATCACTCTGTGTCTAATTTTACCTTCTGACTTTGGGAGAGCGGCAACTTGATTAGTTATTCTACCAAATAATGGTTGTGGGTTAGAATCACCAGACATTGGTGGGCTTGGGACAACATCAACTTCAGTCAATGTCAATTCATCAACTAATGTAGATTCTACTTGCTGATTGGGGTAAGAAGCAAACTCAGTTCCATCAGACATTGGTTGGCTTGGGACAACATCAACTTCAGCTAATGCCAGTTCATCTACTATAGGCTGTATTAAAGTTGTAGATGATTCTACTTGTTGGTTTTGGTCAGAAGCCAACTCATTTCCATCAAACATTGGTGGGCTTGGGACAACATCAACTTCAGCCAATGCCAATTTATTTACTATAGGCTGTATTAAAGTTGTAGATGATTCTACTTGTTGGTTTGGGTCAGAAGCCAACTCAATTCCATCAAAATTTAGACGTTTTCTAGTGTCGTTTTCCATGTACTGTAAGACTGCTTCAATAAATGACTCAATGTTAAAGAAAGGTAACCCCTTCTCTTTGAGTTGATTATGATACGTTGTCATCACATGATCTTCCTGGAAATCCATTGAAATAAGGTGCTTAGTTATGTCTAGTTCCTTAATAAGTTTGTGTTGATCTTCATTGATATGGGTTATTGAAGGGTTTGTCTCATAAGGTGGCCTTTCCCCTTGAACCTGAAAACAAAAGAATAAAGTTAATGTTACAAATGGCTTTTATAAAGATTATAATAATAGTCAACCTTCATTTCAAGTTACTGTAACTCATCTAGCTGACATACCTGATCAATGAATTCTTTTCCTTTCGTCAAGAAGAGGAAGATACACTCTGGGTACCAGCGAGCATGTTCATCCCAAGGTATATCATCAGATTCCCAGTTTCGAAGTCCATTCCCACAATGATAACAGCGCACATGATCACTTAAACCACAATAGAAGAATCCAGCTTCTGACAATTCAGTTGGTTTCTGTGTTACACGTTCAGACCATTTGTTAAAGCTTGCTAGGCGACTTTCAAGTGTTAAGTAGTCTTTTCGCTTGGCAATGATATGCTGGTGAACTCCATTGTCTGTCATAGGACTTAGACCACAGACATCTATTCCTTGTGTATAGGACGAATTTTTACTATTTCTCAGTGGAACGGAATAACCCTTGAATTTTTCATTAAATATCAGTGGAAAATTTCCCACTGGTTGGTTTCGAATGAATGGACACTGGGGAAAGTGCCACTGATGTTCGCCTCTGGGAGTGTCTCCTCTTTCCCAGGCACCAACAATGCCTCGACAAAAGACACAAGCAACGTGGTCATTTGTTTGCAGGTTCGCCATCACGAGCCAAATCAGATGGTTCTAACCATTCAAGTGGCCAATCTATGTAGGTATCCAAACGTTCCTTTTCAAACCATAAACTGTCATATGAATCAAACTTCTTAGAAATAGATCTTTTCACGTTCTGATTAAATGTACATTCTGGTTTCTCTTTCTTATGTAAAGCAATGATTCTATTTTCATCTTGGTTTACGTTCGTGGCATCAATTTGAAAATGGCACATTGAACATTCTAAAAGATTTGCTTTATGAGTATAATAGAAACCCGCCTTTGCAAGTACATGACTGTTTACACTGAAGTTACAGTCTTTAAAAGTCTCCAAACGATTTTTTTCTTCTCTCATTGCTATGAAAACAAAATGTGAGTGTTGTATTAGACTGACTAGTTAGTGACTAAGAGAGGCATTTCTCTCTCTCTCTTTATATAATACACAATCTCCCGCCCCCCTCCTCCTCCTCCTCCTCCTCCTCCTTCTCCTCTTTCTGTTGACTCATAGACTTAAAATTGGGACAATAGAGTTTATCAGCAGAAATCCTTTACCAAATCCCTTTTTAGTTTTTTGTTCTTTATATCTTTTGTACCTTCTATTATAACATAATGCCCACCACACACTACTTACTAGCCAGCTCAGACACAAAGGTAGGTATTGAATGTTGACCACGGCCCTTGCTATCAATTAACATTTAATGAGACACTTTCAAATAATATAAACCAATTAAATCCTTCGACCAACATTCATTAAATAAAATAAAACAATATGATTGTATAATAATTGAATTTGAGCATATTACTTGGTAAAAAGCTGAAATAATGGTAAGAAAAATATAGGGAACCAAGTGGAAATTCTGTGATAAAAATAGAAATTTTAATTGTGGAAATTTTACTACATTTTTTACACAGATTTTTTTTTTTTCAACCTGGGCGCCAAAAAAAAAAAAATAATAATTCACGTTCCAGATAAAAAAAATACTACTATCTAACTACTTATATTACTTATTTTTACTGATGAACACTTTATATATCATGTGTAAATCAATACAAACTCCAGTCTAAAAGGTGTCATCCCTACCACAGGTGTTACTAGAAAACATATTTTAATTAATTATATAATAATTTTTATTTAGGTAAGGTACATACATAAAGAGATTTTACAAAGTTTGTTGGCTTTATAGATAGAGCTAGTACATACAATGCCTAAAGCCACTATTACGCAAAGCGTTTCGGGCAGGAAAAAACACTAATGACTAAAGCTTAAAACTAATGGGTAAAAAGAATAAAATGTGTTGAGTACAAATAAAAATAGAGGTAAAAGAGGGGGGAACATTGTTGAAAAAGCAGCACAAATACAATTACAAATTATTACAGAAAATTACATTCAAACAGTGTTGATTTGAAAAAAAAAAAAAAAAAACATACAAGGGTTGACAACAGAGGGGTAAGGTAGGTTACAGGGAATTTATTAGGTATAGCTTCGTTTTTAACTTAAACTGGTTGAGAGAGGTACAGTCTTTAACATGGTTGGGAAGGTCATTCCACATTCTGGGCCCCTTGATTTGTAGAGCATTTCTGGTTTGATTAAGTCGTACTCTAGGAATATCAAAACTGTATTTATTTCTGGTGTGGTGCTCATGGGTTCTGTTACAACCTTCTATGAAGCTTTTGAGATCAGGATTGGCATTATAGTTTAGCGTTTTATATATGTATAATACACATGAGAGAATGTGCAGTGACTTAATGTCTAACATATTCAGAGATTTGAGTAGGGGTACCGAGTGATGTCTGGGGCCAGAATTGGATATTGTCCTAATAGCAGCTTTGTGTTGAGTAATTAGAGGACGTAAGTGATTTTGGGTAGTAGAGCCCCAAGCACAAATACCATAGTTGAGATATGGATAGATAAGGGAGTAATAGAGTCACCAGGGCAGTTCGTGGTACATAATATCTGATCTCTGAATTGTCCCTAGTCCACTTCTCGACAGTAATGAAGACGGTAATTTGTCTCTATAGACTTCTAAAGATGATCAAGACGAAAATGTGTAACTGAGTTGGTTGTTTTCCCAATGCCTTCTACTGTATAATATAGTTAATGGTAACTAACCACCTAATTCTTCTTCATCATCTTCAAAATTGTCGGTCAAATTTTTTTCAAAAAGAAACTTGCTCCATATTGTTGGAAATTGGGGCCTAATATCTTCCAAAGCAATGTGTTTTTTTTTCTACTTTTTCATTTAGCCACTGTAAAAAACTTGTCCCCATTTCCTGAAAGCAATGATAATTATTTATTAGTGTTATAAATCCCTTATTTTTCAACCTAATTTTTCATATAATTAATTTCTTAAGAGGGTCTTTTTATGAAAACAAAGTAGGTAGGTGCTTTACCCATCTTACTCACCTTACATCTTTGTAAAATATAAATCGAGAACTTGAGCCATTTCTGAATTTCATTTAGTCGTAATTGAGTTAAGTGAATATTATTCTCTAAACTCCAATTTTGCTTGTTTTTTTTCTTGGATAAAAAACAATAAACTGCTTTTTTCCCTCAAGGCTCTAAGTATTACATACCATCTTGTTTTTACTTTTACCATTCCAATTGTTTCTTCATTCTCATTTAGAAAATAAAAAACTTCACCTGCTTTATAAAGATTACTTCGCACCTGTAAAAATAATTTAATAATATAGTTTCATAAAAGAAATTGTATTGAAAAATGTGACAATATAAATTGGCACTTCCTTGTACAATAGACTCTTTGTTTGCCTACCTTATTCTGGTGTTTCACTACATCTTTAGCTTCAATTATTGAATAGGCAGGAGATGTAAAGCCTAATGCCGTAAACAGGTTGAGTGTGTAGTGTGGAGGTAATGCAAGAAGGCTGGTCTCTTCATATTCGTTGTACAATGGAGTAAAACAGATAACGTTGAGTTGATGCTTATCCAAGTGACTGAGGTTAACAATATGTTGGTTGTCAGGTTGAAAAAGCTCACACACAGCTGTACATTTAGTATAGTGTAAGATATTATATACCAAATGTCGATTCATAATACGCCATGCACCAGGCTCGCCACCATTTTTAGTAATCGTCATATCCAAGTCTGCTGTGTGATGCATATGTCTTCTTGCTTCACCACCCTGTAATGAAATATTGTTTGTTACTAATTGTTTTCAATAATACATTATTTTATTATATAATATTTAATTTATTAATTAAAAACCGTTTCCATATTATAGAAAAAAAAAACTAAAACAAGAATCTATATAAAACTATAGAATAGAATAGAATAGAATAATAGAATAGAATCTATATAGAATCTAAATATCATATATATATTTATATAAATAAATATATATATAAATATATATATATATATATATATATATATATATATATATATATATATATATTTATATATATATATATATAATATTATATCCTGCATTATTCCAGCCCATTATTAGAGATAGTAGCCACCTCTTATTTTGGTTTTCTTTCATTATTAGTGCTCAGAAAATTAAATATATCTACATATTTAGTCAAAATCAGTTACATTATTTTATCTTATTCATAGCATAAATGTTCTCAAAGATTACTAAAAAGAAATTGAATTAGACTACAGCAAATTGGCAAACTTTACCTTGTATCTGTTTCCACCGAGTTTGTTTGGGGCGTTCTTCAACATATCAGCAATACTTGTCTCAACATCTCTTTCAGTTGCATTAGTGTGGGTGTTGATACAGGCTTCTGGAAATTTATAAGAATTAATTAATATATATAATTATAATTCACTTTGCCATTCCCCATTCCACAGTCCTCTCGTCCTTCCCACTTCCCCGTCCCCACATCATCCCCACTATTCCCACTTCCCTGTCCCATTTTCCCCTCCCCTGTCCCTTCTTCCTCCCCCACCATCTCCCATTCACCTGTCCCTTTGTCCTCCCCAGCATTCCCCTGTCCCCACCATCACCAACTCCCCAGTCCCCTCGTCCTCCCCACCATTACCCTGTCCTCTGTCCCCTCGTCTTCCCCACCATCCCCCCCTCTCGTCCTCCCCACCATTCCAAACTACCTCATCCGATGCATTCTATAATGGTCTGATGCTTCCATCAGAAAATTGGGAACATCAAATGATCTGATATTCCCATCACTGAAAAATAAGAACAGCTAAAAAAATGAAATGAAAAAAATAAAACAATAAACTATACTCATGAAATGAACAGTATGGTAAACAACACAGCTCAATTTCAATGCAATGTCACACAAAATTATTAAATCGAAATGAAAATAAATTGAAATCTATGAAAATTCAAATTATCAATGCAATCGTGAATATTGAAATAATATCGCAACATAATATAGTGTGGGTTGCTCTTACATGCAACAGACGGTGCTGTTTTTCAAAAAAGGCATGGTTTTACCTGTCACAAGTGTGGCATCTATACTTATACTCACGAAATGAACGGTATGGTAAACAACATAGCTCAATTGCAATGCAATGTCACAATAACATTTAATAACAATAATAACAATAACATTTAAATATACTTTAAGATATAATCTAGAAGAAAATAAGAACATTGAAACGGTTCATGAACTCGATTTCAATAAAGGACACTATGGGGAACTTTGAAAAACAGTTAATGAGTATAATTAGACAGACTTGCTGCTAGGCAGAGGAGTAAATAATGAGATATATGGCAAATTTTGCAAAATATACGGCACACAAACATTCATACCCAAACAAAGCAAAATGCTAGGTAAGAACAAAGCAGTTGGCCCGTAGGGGAAAGGAGATACCCACAAGACTGGAATACAAGTCATTAACAAGCACACAAGTACTACACCACACAACAACCGCACTACTCCCAGAACTGGACGAATCACTACCAAAACAACACATTGCACATCACTACCAAAACAACACAACACAACACAAGCATTGGCAAAGAATTATAGACCAGTCGCACTAACATCCCACATAATAAAATTATTTGAGAGTGATCAGAAGTCAGGTTACTAGTTTTATAGAGACCAATGACCTCCAAAATCCAGGCCAACATGGGTTTAGAGCAGGAAGATATTGAAATACCTCTTACAGCTATCTCTCATGTCCTCTACTTGTACAGTACAGCTACTTGACCATTACGATAAAATCACTGAGATATGAGATAATGATGACACTAACCTCATCTACTCAGACTCCAACCCACTCATATTAAATAATGATGTAAACAATTAAAAAAAAATCCACTTATTAATGTCAACCAACAAACTCACACTAAACATAGAAAGGACCTACAACATCTTACTTGGGAGCAAATCAACAAATGCAATTCATCTACAGTTACACAATGTTAACATCAGAAATAAAAAAGATGGTAAGTTCCTTGGTCTATACTTAGATCTGCCCGAAACGCTATGAGTGCTAGTTGCTTTACAAGAATGTATAACTTCAAGTCATTGTACTCTCCCCCAATGTACCTTCTTGTATATAAAGAAAAAATAAATAAATAAACAAACACATAATAAATCAATACTTACTAAATTTTGTCTATTATGTAGCAAAGAAGCAGGTCTACGGAAGGCTTTTCTGTTGAGTTCGAAGCCCAGATTACTCGTGGTCTCTGAAATGAGTTAAGATTATAAGTATAAAATTTATAAAACCAAATAATAAATCCGGTATTGCTCAATTTCAGATGCAGACGTATGGAATGATATATCAGACTGTCAGCATGGTATTCGATCTGGAAGGTCCAGTGTAACGAATTTACTCAGTTTCTATGATCGAGCCACAGAGATCTATAAAGAATTCTGATCAAGAAAGAGATCTAGGGGTGGTTTTAGATAGAAAACTATAACCTGAGGATCATATTAAGAACATTCTGCGAGGGGCCTATGCTACACTTTTTAACTTTAGAATTGCTTTTAAATACATAGGTCAAAAAGTTTTAAAAGTTTTAAAAGTTTTTTAAACCTCTCGTGTATCATGAGTGTGTTAAAGCTTCAGATGGTGCATTCAGATGATGAATATTACCTAGTTCCTTCATCTGGGAAGAATGAACACATATTGGTGCATTCGGATGATAAAAACTAACTACTGTAGTTCAATTGATCAACAGACTGTATATCATATGCAGACTGTATGTGGATCTGTGGGCCACTCCAAACAACAGCCTGGTGGACCAAGCTCCACCAGGCCTAAAGCACAAAGTGATATAGATGTGATAGAGAAACTAGGTCAAATGGAGGAGTAGGTCTGTATATTAAACAGCACCTGACGTGCACAGAGCTACTAAACTCAATGTGGTAGTAGAGTGGTGGGGGGGGGGGGGGGAACATTGCAGAAAAAAACAAAAATACAATTTGGTCAACAAAACAGCATTGTTTAAAATAGAAGACATGGGTTGACATTTTGGGGGTAAGGTAGGTTACATTGAGTTAATTAGTTAGTACTTAGTTTTTATCTTAAACTGGTTTGGAGAGGTACAGTGTTGCTGTGCTGGTGAAAGAACACCTAAAGGTAAATTAAATAATGATTGCGAATCCACAAGAAGTTGACATAATAGCGCTAGAGATCTGCAATCAGGATGATAAACTTTCCTTAAAGAATTTGACAAACACTTGCTGATAGGACATGAAGTAAATGAAATGTATGTCAAGTTTTGTGAAATATATGATAAAAGCACAACAAAATTTGTACCAAAGGAGAGATGCAGAACTAGGAAAAGGGGTTTGTTCAACAGAAATTGCGAGAGGGCCTGAGACCCAAACACACACAAATGGAATCAATATATAGCAAGAGGCCAAACCCCCAAACATACAAGCGATGCAAAGATGCGAGAAACAGCAGCAGCAGTAAGGAGAGGGACTTAAGGCACCATAAATAAAGTGTGAAAATAAACTCGAGTAAATTTTTTTAACTACTCTCGACAGTGAAGAAAAACAAATATTCAGATGATTTGTGTTAGAATCATTAATCTTACACTTTCGGTCATATTCAACAACACAAATACATACACACACATTCCTGTTGCTGTAGCAAGTGAAGAATTACACACACAGATCACAATAACGTGATGCATCAAATGAACAAATCCACAAGGGCCGTAACAAGGATTCGAACCTGCGTCCGGGAGCATCCCTGACACTGCCTTAATCGACTGAGCTACAACAGGGTAAAAGGGTTAAACCGAAGTTCTACTGAACTTACTGGATCCCATAGCCTCTCCGAGGCACAAACCAGGCTTTTACACAACCCACACCCCCCCCCCCCTGCACCCGAGCTCAATTGTCAAAGGTGTAAAATTGGGTTTGTCTTCCGAATGCACCATATCGGTAAATTTTTTAATAATCTTTTAAAAATAGTAAATGCCACTATTTTTGCAAAATTATTACGAGATCTATTATTCTATAGAATAATGCATATAAATGCATATATGCATATAAATTCAAAACAAGTAAATGTAAATAATTTTACCTTGCACCTAGATCCACCAAGCCTGTATGGCGCGCGTTTCAGTACTTCGGAAATCTAGAACTATCTTGAATCTCTAATCTGCAATGAAACAATACATATTATTGCACTTACCAAAACATGGATGAATGTAGAAAATACAGAACTATTAGCTGAATATCAAATAAATGGATTTAATCTATTTCACACAGATAGATATATTAGATATTATATTATATTCCTTTCCTCCCTAGAATCTGGATGTAGCAGGTGCTCAATTGTCAAAAGTGAAAAATTTGGTTTATTTAACATACACGCCATAGACCGGCTTGAGAAAAAAAAGTTTGTAAAACCCAGGGGCCATAGACCGGCTATGAAAGAAAATTTGAGAAAACCCTGGGGCCATAGAACGGCTATTTAATCCCCTTGAACGGACCTGTGCATGGACCACTGAAGCATCGAAAAAAAACACGGGCCATAGACCGGCTTGGGAAAAAAAAGTTCGTAAAACCCAGGGGCCATAGACCGGCTATTTAATCCCCTTGAACGGACATGTGCATGGACCACTGAGGCATCGAAAAAAAACATGGGCCATAGACCGGCTTGGGAAAAAAAAGTTTGTAAAACCCAGGGGGCCATAGACCGGCTTGGGAAAAAAAAGTTCGTAAAACCCAGGGGCCATAGACCGGCTATGAAAGAAAATTTGAGAAAACCCTGGGGCCATAGAACGGCTATTTAATCCCCTTGAACGGACCTGTGCATGGACCACTGAGGCATCGAAAAAAACACGGGCCATAGACCGGCTTGGGAAAAAAAAGTTCGTAAAACCCAGGGGCCATAGACCGGCTATTTAATCCCCTTGAACGGACATGTGCATGGACCACTGAGGCATCGAAAAAAAACACGGGCCATAGACCGGCTTGGGAAAAAAAAGTTTGTAAAACCCAGGGGCCATAGACCGGCTTGGGAAAAAAAAGTTCGTAAAACCCAGGGGCCATAGACCGGCTATGAAAGAAAATTTGAGAAAACCCTGGGGCCATAGAACGGCTATTTAATCCCCTTGAACGGACCTGTGCATGGACCACTGAGGCATCGACAAAAAACACGGGCCATAGACCGGCTTGGGAAAAAAAAGTTCGTAAAACCCAGGGGCCATAGACCGGCTATTTAATCCCCTTGAACGGACATGTGCATGGACCACTGAGGCGTCGAAAAAAAACACGGGCCATAGACCGGCTTGGGAAAAAAAAGTTTGTAAAACCCAGGGGCCATAGACCGGCTTGGGAAAAAAAAGTTCGTAAAACCCAGGGGCCATAGACCGGCTATGAAAGACAATTTGAGAAAACCCTGGGGCCATAGAACGGCTATTTAATCCCCTTGAACGGACTTGTGCATGGACCACTGAGGCATCAAAAAAAAACACGGGCCATAGACCGGCTTGGGAAAAAAAAGTTCGTAAAACCCAGGGGCCATAGACCGGCTATTTAATCCCCTTGAACGGACATGTGCATGGACCACTGAGGCATCGAAAAAAAACACGGGCCATAGACCGGCTTGGGAAAAAAAAGCTAGGTTAGGCTAGGTAAAAAAGAAAGTAGCCTGGTTAGACTATGTATGTTTAAACCTCTGATTTAAACAGAGCCAGTGTTCAGTCAAATAACTGAATTTATCAAATCTTATCCTTGTATAATATACAAGCTGATGTGAGATCCCTGTCTACAGGTGGACTGGAACTTCTATCAACTAATCCATACATCAAACCTGTCCCTTACAGCCCACAATCTATCATTAGGAAAACCCATAGCCCATAGCCTCTCCGAGGCACAAACCAGGCTTTTACACAACCCACCCCCCCCCCCTGCACCTGAGCTCAATTGTCAAAAGTGAAAAATTGGGTTTGTCTTCCGAATGCAACATATCGGTAAATTTTTTAATAATCTTTTAAAAATAGTAAATGCCACTATTTTTGCAAAATTATTACGAGATCTATTATTCTATAGAATAATGCATATAAATGCATATATGCATATAAATACAAAACATGTAAATAATTTTACCTTGCACCTAGATCCACCAAGCCTGTATGGCGCGCGTTTCAGTACTTCGGAAATCTAGAACTATCTTGAATCTCTAATCTGCAATGAAACAATACATATTATTGCACTTACCAAAATATGGATGAATGTAGAAAATACAGAACTATTAGCTGAATATCAAATAAATGGATTTAATCTATTTCACACAGATAGATATATTAGATATTATATTATATTCCTTTCCCTCCCTAGAATCTGGATGTAGCAGGTGCTCAATTGTCAAAAGTGAAAAATTTGGTTTATTTAACATACACGCCATAGACTGGCTTGGGAAAAAAAAGTTCGTAAAACCCAGGGGCCATAGACCGGCTATGAAAGAAAATTTGAGAAAACCCTGGGGCCATAGAACGGCTATTTAATCCCCTTGAACGGACCTGTGCATGGACCACTGAGGCATCGAAAAAAAACACGGGCCATAGACCGGCTTGGGAAAAAAAAGTTCGTAAAACCCAGGGGCCATAGACCGGCTATTTAATCCCCTTGAACGGACATGTGCATGGACCACTGAGGCATCGAAAAAAAACACGGGCCATAGACCGGCTTGGGAAAAAAAAGTTTGTAAAACCCAGGGGCCATAGACCGGCTTGGGAAAAAAAAGTTCGTAAAACCCAGGGGCCATAGACCGGCTATGAAAGAAAATTTGAGAAAACCCTGGGGCCATAGAACGGCTATTTAATCCCCTTGAACGGACCTGTGCATGGACCACTGAGGCATAAAAAAAAAACACGGGCCATAGACCGGCTTGGAAAAAAAAAGCTAGGTTAGGCTAGGTAAAAAAGAAAGGAGCTAGGTTAGACTATGTATGTTGAAATCTCTGATTTAAACAGAGCCAGTGTTCAGTCAAATAACTGAATTTATCAAATTTTATCCTTGTATAATATACAAGCTGATGTGAGATCCCTGTCTACAGGTGGACTGGAACTTCTATCAACTAATCCATACATCAAACCTGTCCCTTACAGCCCACAATCTATCATTAGGAAAACCATGTGAGAAATCTTTAAGGAATTCTGATAAAGAAAGAGATCTAGGGGTGGTTCTAAATAGAAAACTATCACCTGAGGACCACATAAAGAACATTGTGTGAGGAGCCTATGCCATGCATTCCAACTTCAGAATTGCTTTTAAATACATGGATGGCGAAATACTAAAGAAATTGTTCACCACTTTTGCTAGTCCAAAGCTAGAATATGCAGCAGTTGTGGGGTGCCCTTATTGTGTGCCCATATTGGGGTGCCATCACATTTAAACCAACCAAGCCCACAAATACGTCAACATGGACCAGCATTACACAGTCTAACATACTCTGTCAGATGTAACAACTAAATTTGTGAATTCAAGACTTAATCTATTGCATAATACAGTGTTAGTACGAGAAAAACATTACTTACATTCGAAGCCGTGTTTTGAAATGGCGGCGGTCTTGTACTGACGCTCCAAACTGTGTGTTCGTTTGCGTATGATGAACGTGTGACAATTTACTACAACAATTATTTAATTATTCTTATTCTTTATTTTACTATTTTTAGGGTACATGAAATTTCCAACTTATTTGCACACAATAATATAATTGCATTGTCATAACCTTTATATATTACGGAAAATACGATGACATGAACGAAGTCAAAGTGAAGTTGAAGTCAAAGTCATTCGCCGAACATATTAGTCATTTTTTTTCTCCCAAACGATAGGGGATAGCAAATCCACAGAGAATATAAGTGTAAAATCAATTTTATTCAGGAAAGTACATACATAGTTGATTTACAAACATAATGTTGGATTTATAGATAGAGCTAGTGCATACAATACCTAAAGCCAATATAGTAGGCATATAGCATTTCAGGCAACCGGGCAGTATATATGGACCCCTTACTCAAATCTCTGAATATGTTAGATATTAAGTCCCTGCACATACTCTCATGTGTATTATATATATATAAAACGCTGCACTGTAATGTCAATCCTGACCCTAAAAGCTTCCTAGAAGGTTGTAACAGATCCCATGAGCACCACACCAGAAACAAATACCTGTAGGTGTGTACTGGTGCCTTATAGTGTGTACTCGTACCTTATGGTGTGTACTGGGGCCTTATGGTGTATACTGGTGCTTTATGGTGTGTACTGGTGCCTTATGCTGTGTTCTAGTGCCTTATGGTGCGTACTGGTGCCGTATGGAGTGTACTGGTGCCTTATGGTGTGTACTGGTGCATTATTGTGTGTACTGGTGCCTTATTGTGTACTGGTGCCTTATGGTGTGTACTGGTGCATTATGGTGTGTACTGGTGCATTATGGTGTGTACTGGTGCATTATGGTGTGTACTGGTGCCTTATGGTGTGTGTTCTGGTGCCTTATGGTGTGTACTGGTGCCATATGATGTGTACTGGTGCATTATGGTGTGTACTGGTGCCTTATGGTGTGTACTGGTGCCTTATGGCCTGTACTGGTGCCTTACAGTGTGTACTGGTGCATTATGGTGTGTACTGGTGCCTTATGGTGTGTACTTGTACCTTATTGTGTATACTGGTGCCTTATGGTGTGTACTGGTTCCTTATGGTGTGTACTGGGGCTTTATTGTGTGTACTGGTGCTTTATGGTGTGTACTGGTGCCTTATGGTGTGTTCTGGTGCCGTATGGTGCGTACTGGTGCCTTATGGTGTGTACTGGTGTCTTATGGTGTGTAATGGTGCCTTATGGTGTGTACTGGTGCCTTATGGTATATACTGGTGCCTTATAGTGTGTACTGGTTCCTTATGGTGTGTACTTGTGCCTTATGGTGTGTACTGGTGCTTTATGGTGTGTACTGGTGCCTTATGGTGTGTTCTAGTGCCTTATGGTATGTACTGGTGCCTTATGGTTTGTACTAGTGTCTTATGGTGTGTACTGGTGCCTTATGGTGTGTACTGGTGCCTTATGGTATGTATTGGTACCTTATGGTGTGTACTGGTACCTTTTGGTGTGTACTGGTGCCTTATGGTGTGTACTGGTGCCTTATGGTGTGTACTGGTGCCGTATGGTGTGTACTGGTGCCTTATGGTGTGTACTGGTGCCTTATGGTATGTACTGGTGCCTTATGGTCATGGGTTCGTATCCTGGCCGGGGAGGATTTACTGGGCGCAATTCCTTAACTGTAGCCTCTGTTTAACGCAACAGTAAAATGTGTACTTGGATGAAAAAACGATTCTTCGCGGCAGGGGATCGTATTCCAGGGACCGTAGGATTAAGGACTTGCCCGAAACGCTACACGTACTAGTGGCTGTACAAGAATGTAACAACTCTTGTATATATCTCAAAAAAAAAAAAAAAAAAAAAAAAAAAAAAAAAAAAAAAAAAAAATGGTGTGTACTGGTGCCTTATGGTGTGTTCTAGTGCCTTATGGTGTGTGTTCTGGTGCCTTATGGTGTGTACTGGTGCCTTATGGCGTGTACTGGTGCCTTATAGTGTGTACTGGTACCTTATTGTGTGTACTGGTGCATTATGGTGTGTACTGCACACTTTAGTGCGCCCGGCACTAGCTGGAAAACAACCCGTTCTCGCAAATTCGTAAAGTCAATATTGACTTATTAACTACGTGCATAGGTGATATACTAAACATAATAGATACCCTTAAAAAGATTCATAGAAAACACCGACCTTACCTAACCTTGTTAGTATCTTAAGATAAGCATCTTATTGCTTCGTAATTACAATTATTACTTAACCTATACCTATTATAGGTTAGGTAATAATTGTAATTACGAAGCAATAAGATGCTTATCTTAAGATACTAACAAGGTTAGGTAAGGTCGGTGTTTTCTATGAATATTTTTAAGGGTATCTATTATGTTAAGTATGTCACCTATGCACATCTTTAATAAGTCAATATTGACTTATTAAATTTGCGAGAACGGGTTGCTGGAAAAACAAGCGGGTTGTGCGCGCAGCGTTCTGGGCGCTCAAGCGTAAACACAAAAAAGTTTATAATCTTTTCACGCTCCTAACCTCAATTCTCGAGCTACGTTTTTCATTTTGGTATCAATGCGTTGGCAATAAAATTCTCTACAAGATCATATGCGTAAAATGTCACCGAAGCATTTGGTATCCCACCACGAAGTAAATAAACACGAAGATGACTCGCCGTGACACCCAAACAGGAAGTAAATGTTCATACTCTTTCGTTTGTTGCCAGGCTCACAGTCATCCTACAGCGCTCATTTTGATATCACTGAACTCACAATAAAATTCCCCACCCAGACATATGCCTATCAATGTCTAATTATGGTATCGAGTGACCCGCACGAGTGTGGGAACTGGGCGAAGCGTTAGCCGTGATTTCAGCTGGGACGACACTGGTGTGATGCAGCGCTTTGAATGTTTATACTTATTTCACTGTCCTGACATTATTTCTGGAGCTACGTATTTCATTTTTATAGCAATGTGTTCGCAATAGAAAGTTCTATAAGAACATGGGTAGAGTTGGCCAACACAGCATCAAATAAATTTGCGGGGAATAAAATCTTACGCGTGTTTGTACCCGTGAGCGTCAAAAGTTTTTACTTTGCTCATGTTTTTCAAGTTTATACTTGTTTCACACCGTTTTTTTTTGTATAGTGTTCGGAATAAAATTCTCTACACAGACATATGCATATCAAATACAATTCCTTGGAATTCACAGCTGTAGAGATGACGGAAAACACACAACCGGAACCCGCTCTTGACACTCCAACTCACACCCGCAACACCCACAAAAAAAGTTTCTCTTGTTTCGTGTATACTTACTTTAGTTTTTGTGCTACAGTTCCCATTTAGGTATCAAAATATTCCTAAGAAAATAGACTACAATACTGATACAATCTAAGACAATTATGTGTACTTACCAAAGCAAAGACGATTGTAGTAAAATAAGTTGAGCATTTTATCTCCACTCCACCTCCTTCAGGTACTGATTCCTGAAGTTGCTCAACAGATGTTCCTAGGTGGAGTGAAGCTGATGTAGGTGGTTATTTCTTGTCCACCCAATACACCCTTTTCCTGTGATAAGTGGTGTAACAAGGTATGACGCAAAGTGGAACATCGCATGTCTTGCACGCTATACCAGTTTCCTTCCTGATACCCGACTTTGAACACACTTCACACCTGCGACGTTTGGGGATTTTTACCAGCTCATGTTTCAATTTATAGTTCAGGCGAGTCTCTGCCATAACAACACGTCGCTGTTGTCTCTGGGTTGGCAATAAACTACTGTCTGAATCGTCGCTCTCACTATTGTTTTCAAACACTAATGTGGAATATGAATTATCTTCATCAGATTCAGCTTCAGCACTAGGTGTAGACGTGAAGAGAGGGCGCCTTACACCCGACGGGCCAGGTGTTGACGGGTCAGCAGCAGGATACACAGGACCAGTGTCATGATTTATGTCTGGAGCATGAACTAGATGTGGAGATGGTGTAGTTGTTGCAGGCCACTCTGCCTTGTCAAATTTCAATAAAGACCAAATAGCAACTTCATGGAACTAGAGCAGAGTTAGTTTCCTTCGATCATCTGTGTTGGCCTTGTACAATGCATAAGCGTTTTGCAATGCCATTTGCAAGAAATAAAATGTTATTTTCTTGGTCCACTTGTGACATTTTCTGGCGAAATTGTAATACTTTACCATTTGATCAAAGTGGTCAACACCCTTCATGAACTTATTGTAGTCAACAATTGCCTGTGGTTTGTTCACCACAACCTGCTGTAGTCTTACTGTTCCATCTGCCCTGCGAACTCGTTTTCTTTTCTGAACTTTCTTTGTGTCTGCATTGTGTAGGTTGGGCGAGGGGAGAGCCGAGGGGAGGCCGAGGGGAGAGAGATCCGATTGCTCCACGTGACAACAAAACAATGGGCCTGTCACGTGACCCAGTAGGCCGACGTGACTTGCGGCCTACCCGAGAGAACAGGAATTTCATGGCGCGGGGTTTGAAACAAACCCCAAGTAAATCGGATTTAAACTGGATTTTTTACAAATATTTTAAACCGCACCGTAAATTTACGTCGTGATCCGACAAGCGGTTAGGGAAAACGCCCGTAATTCCAAGTCGAAAATCCAGGAAAGTGTTAATTTAGAACCTGTACTTGAGGTCGATCTCGAACCCATTGTTGATGTGATGACTTATATTGAATTTTGTAACTAGCTCATCAAGATTGTAACTTGCTTAGCGAAATGAATTGTGGGGTTCAGTCCATGAGCCCATTATGTGCCTCTGTAACCCTTTCCACAACCGCCCACAAGATGGGTATGGGGTGCATAATGGGGTGGGGTGTCTTGGCCAAACGTGCCACATCAAAACCTCAAGTTGACATTGAATGTGAATTAACAATGAGACAAGTAAGATTTATACTAATACATTTATACTAACTCTGTTTAGCGTTGACCATTTATACATCAAATCTGTTGATGTGAGCACTTTAGTTTAGTCTGCCGTTTAAAGAAAAAAAGAGCATATCAATGGTATATCACAGAAAACGAATTTATCATAAACTCATGTATTTGTCTTATCATATTGAACTGCATTCATATTTTTAATATATAACAATATGAATATACAAATTTCTGTAAATCCCCTACCATGTTGGAATCTGTGGAAATGAATGAGCAAATGTGCTGGCTGAAGGCGCTGAAGGAAACCACATTGGTTTCATTTTGGATACAAATGTCCATGGAGATTCAAAATGGAAACTAATTATATAGTTGAACCTGCAGAGAGGAGTTTAAGAATCTGTGTTGAGAGTGATGGACACAGCCTTCACAATTATACTTCAGAGAATGTAAACATCTAAGAGTCATTAGAAATATGTGTAGAATAATAAACCCTACATTGTTTGAGTTAGGGAAAACACCATTTGTGATATATAGATACTATAGCTGTTCCTAAAGATTCACCCATTTTGCACCAGCAAGATAACATATAAGATTTTAAGAGTTGACAAATGTTAATATTCTTGTTTGATAAACTGTGAACTTGAGACATAGTTAATAAGAACATTCCAATTATAACACAACAAAAAGTTTTCAGAATCTTTAACACCACTTTCCAGCAACTTATATAAATTATTTTAGGGAATAATACATAAATTATATATTTAAACATGATATAGTGTTTAGTGGAATGCATAAGGAGTCAAATTGTGTTAAAAAGAGTGATTTTTAGAAAATTTGGAAAACTACTTTTTTCTGTTCAAATTATAACTAAATGGATTTTAAAGGTTTCACTCAGCCAATATATATCATTCACAATTTATTAATGAATTTTACAAAAAAACACCATAAATTTTATATTTAAACATGTAAAAACTATTTGTTTTACATTTGGAAGAAAATAATTGTAGAAAAACAATTTATAATTAAACCTTTGTGTTTGGATTTTTTGAGTAAAAGTTTCTCAAAGGCTCTCCTGCACCATTCTCAATGCAAATCATTCCCATACCTATGGGAAGAGATAGGCGAACGTTGTGTAGATGATTTGTGTTTGCTGGGTAAGAGGAGAAGGGAGAAGAGTAGGGGTGCAGCCACAGAGTAGATCTCGTCCGCACGCCACCAGCCAGAGAAGAGAGAGCTCCTCGCGACCACCTGGCCTCCCTCATGTCGTGGTGCCAGAAGGAGCCTAATTGATCGTGCAGCTAAGCACATTAAAGATCTTCCCCTATGCAATGTATTGTTACTTTACAAATGATTGGAAAGTATTAGTAAGCAAAGTTGGTGCCTATGTTATTATTTAATAATCAACCCCCAGCTCAGTCTTTAAATGCTCTTTGAGAAACAACAATAGTCTTACGTCTGGCAGGGAAGATACAAACAATTGCCGCTAGTGATGCACCTAACTGTACTACCAGAAAGTTTAATAGCTCAATTTTGACCTCTGGTTTCCACTGGAGAACCCAGGGTCGTAACACTCCTCCCCCCTTCGGAGAAAAAAAAATGTGACTACTAGAATAGTAGTCATATTTTTTTGTAAGAGTATACAGAGAATAAAAAGAAAAACATATGACAAAAACAAAAAATCAATCAAAAACAATTTCTCTGCAAAAAAAACAAAGGAGTTCTCTGAAAGAAAAAAAACATACACAAAAAAAATAAAAGAACAGGGAAGTAAATAAATTGGACACGAAATATTTAATGTCACAGGAGAACCTAAAAAAAATTAACTAAAGCATGACAGTTGGTAAATGGCTTTCTGTGGCTCAGATGAATGTTATTCAGGCAACCGGGACAGAGCGTCGGCTATCACATTGAGTCTGCCCAGTAGGTGGGTAATGGAAAGATTGAAGTCCTGTAGGTACAACGCCCACCTGAGGATGCGTTTATTCTTACCCTTCATCTGAGTCAGGAAGACTAGTGGATTATGGTCCGTGTACACTTCCACTATATTACCTGTGAGGTAAACTTCGAACTTTTTACATGTTAACACTAGCGCCAACGCCTCTTTTTCTACCACTGAATAATTGCGTTGCGCCTTGTCGAATTTCACAGAGTAATAATATACTGGGTGTTCCACCTGATCATCCCCAGTTTGCAACAACACTGCACCAGCACCCGAGTCAGACGCGTCAACATGAATTTTAAACGGTCGGTCGAACCTTGGACTAGCAAGCACTGGGGCGGAAGCTAAGATCAATTTCAAATTTTTAAATGCCTCTGCACAGTCTGATGACCACTTAAATTTAACGGCTTTCCGCAACAAGTCTGTGAGAGGAGTGGCAACACTGGAAAAGTTCTGACAAAAACGTCGATAGTACGCACACACACCGATAAATCTTTGAACGTCCTTTTTAGACTTTAGTACTGGATACTCCAGAATGGCACTGATTTTATCTTGCCGAGGTAACACTTTTCCTTGGCCCACTTCATAACCGGGGTACGTCACTGTGCCTTGGCCAAAATGACACTTTTTAGCATTTAAGGTAAGATTTGCCCTTTTCAAGATGGCAAACAACTGGCGTAACCTAGCTATGTGGTCAGCCCAATTACTGTCAAACAGCACGATATCATCTAAATACGCCCGACAATTTGGCACCTTAGCGAGTAGAGAGTTCATGAGTCTCTGGAACGTGGCAGGGGCATTACGCAAGCCGAACGGTAACACTTGATACTCAAAAACACCCTCGGGTGTCACAAACGCCGTTAGCTGTTTAGCACGTTCAGTGAGTGGGATTTGATAATACCCCCTCGAGAGGTCGAATTTCGAAACGTACTTGGCATTTCCCAACTCGTCGATGCAGTCCTCGAGGAGGGGCAGCGGATAGGCATCCACAATGGTCACCTTGTTGAGCTGCCGATAGTCGGTGCATAATCGCCAGGAGCCGTCTGGTTTGGGGACCAAAAGGCAGGGCGAGCACCAAGAGCCCTGGCTCGGCCGGATGAGGCCGTGCTGGAGCAAGAAGTCGACCTCCTTCCGTACGATGGCCTTCTTTTCTGGACTCATCCGATAGGGTTGAAGGCGAATGGGAGTGTAGTCCGTCAACTCGACATCATGGCAAATGGCATCAGTCTGGGTCGGGACCTCCCCGAACAGACTGGAGAATTCATCAACCAACGACTGCACCTCTTCACGTTGGGCCATCTGCAAATGGGACAGTTCCTCCACAGCATTCACAGAACTAGAATTATTGAAAATGAGATTAGTTGGGTCCCCAGAACAATCATCCCCTCTCTCACTGGAAATGGAAACATTGGTTAGTGCAATGGGCCTGGGGCCCTGGAACTTCTTCAGTCGATTTACATGTATGAGCATTACCTGGTTACGTTTGTCAGAGTGCCTCACTTTGTACGTGAGGTCCCCAGTCTTTTCTGTCACAATGTAGGGGCCTTCGTACTTGTGGGACATAGTGTTCCCTAGTCGAGGCTTTAATACCAGGACAGGGTCGCCAGGCTGAAATACCCGTAACTTAGATTTAGCATCGTTACGTTCTTTCATCTTTTCTTGGGCCTTGCCAAGATACCTAAATGCAGCCGCCTTGCAGTCCTTGAGTCTCTGGTGGTGTTGCGCAAAGAAAGCCGAACCTTCGGATAACGTTACGTTCCCTAACAGATTCTCCTGTAACATTTGCAAGGGTCCACGAACTTTATGGCCAAAGACTAACTCAAAAGGAGAACAGCCCAGTGAACTTTGTAATCCCTCTCTAGCCGCAAACAAAACATACGGGAAATTCTCATCCCAGAAGGTGTGGGAACTCTCGCACGATGTCTTCAACATCTGCTTCAGAGTTAGATGGAAACATTCAATTACCCCCTGACTCTGTGGATGGTATGGGCTGGAAACCTTATGAGTTATTCCATGTTCCTTACAAAATTGCTCGAAAACATCAGACTTAAAATTAGTACCATTGTCAGTTTGCACGACCCGAGGCAGTCCAAAAGTGGAAAAAAATTGCAACATACGAGCAACAACAGTTTTTGCTCGGATGTTCCTTACAGCAAAAGCCTCTGGGTAACGAGTAGTGGTACACATCATCGTGATTAGGTAAATATTACCAGACTTAGTTCTAGGTAATGGTCCAACACAGTCCATTACCACATGAGAAAATGGTTCCTCTGGCACGACAATAGGCCTTAGAGGAGCTTTAGGTGGAGTCTGGTTTGGTTTCCCAACCAGTTGACAAACAATACACGCATTACAAAATTTTGCCACATCGCTTTTCAGCTTGGGCCAGAAAAAATACTTTAAAATTTTGTGATACGTAATATTAATACCTTGATGTCCCCCCATAGGATCATCATGAGCAGCTGCCAAAACTCTTTCTCTATAGCAGGTCGGCAACATAACCTGGTGGACTACCTCCCACTCATTTGTCAAGGGAGCACTCTGTGGTCTCCATTTTCTCATCAAAATCCGATCATTGTAGTAGTACCCAGTTGCTGCGTCTACAATTTCCTTCATAGAGACGGCTGTTTCATGACAATCTGCAAGAGTGGGGTCAGCTTTCTGTAACTCACTCAAGGAGGCATCTAGGCCATGGTCAGATGCCATTGGCCGAGGCTCAACAGTGTTCTCCTCCACCTCCCCACTACTCTCGGTAGATGGTGGTGGCAGGCTCTCCACAATGTCCTCGGCCACGTCATCGAGTCGGGCCATGAATGTGTCCGCGAGGTCCACTTGGTTTTCACCACTCGGAAAGTTCCTTGTGTCCTCGGGATTTACCACCTTGGCAAGCACAGGGCTGCCCTTACATTTAAGTCCCATAGACCTGGTCACCGCGCACGCAGGGTACACAACATTATCCTCTGTGGCGGGTGGATCCAGGCAAACCTTAGGGGTAGGCAACATAATAGGCAGTCTGGAGTCCCCTACCTTATCCCCTGCTAAATCATTACCAACTATTACATCAACATTAGGGAAAGGTAGGTATGAAGTGACTCCGACTGTACAAACACCCTTGTGGAAATCAGATTCCAGGGTAACCTTATGGAGGGGTACTGCCCGAGTATCACTAGTGACACCCTCGACCAGTACCACCTCTCCAGTGTCGAGAGTGTTGGCACCTTGCAATGCACTCTCTAAAATTAAAGTCTGGATGGCACCGGTGTCTCGGAAGATCACCACGTCCTTCCAGGAAGAACCCTCAGACAAAAGTAGTCTCCCTTTCGATAAGAATGGGGTAAGCAAGTCCAACCACTGTGGGTTGGAGGTCTTACTCCCTAACCCTTCCGAAGGCCTCAAGCCCTGTGTCACAACTAGAGCATTGGGTCTTTTTTCTGGGTACAGTTGCCAACAACGGCTAATAATGTGGTTTGAATGATTACAGTGACCACAAAAACGTCGGGGAGAAGAGACATTACTAACAGAATTTCCCTTCGGTTCACCTTTAGGTGCCGTTGGGCTAGACACTTTAACAGGGTTAGTTAGGTCTGAAACAGAAGGTGCATTAGGTAAAGGGTTAGAATGAGCTGGTCTGGACTGGCTGTGGGTATAAGTTTTGCTACTCTGTGGGGTATAATTATTTTTATTGGGCCTTTTGCCCGCCAATTGGTAGTTTTCTGCCAACTTGGCCAAATCCCCTATTTTAGAATTTAACTCTATCCTTCCTTTAATGTACTGTGAAACATTCTCTGGCATAATATCTATAAAATGCTCCATTAAAATTAAGTTCCTGAGAGCCTCGTATGTTTCGGCTTTCGCCAAGCGAATCCATCTATCAAACAATCGAATTTGATCATTCACAAATTCAGTGAGCGGTTGGTTGTGAGTAGGCCTAAGGTTACGATAAACTTGGCGGTGAGCTTCAAGAGTAATTTCATATGCCCGCAAAATACATTCCCTGACTTTATCATATTCGAAACACTCGTCGTCAGGCATGTTTATGAAAATATCTTGTGCTTTACCCCTAAGTCTTCCCTGTAGGATTTTCACCCACTCTTCCTTTGGCCAGTTCATGGATGTGGCCAATCTCTGAAAATGGTTGAAAAACCTTTCGGGGTCAGACTCGGAAAATTCAGGCAAATTATGCTTTTTCTCATAATGCCTGGGGTTTGAATCCCCGGCAGGTGGAGGTCCAGTGGCATTCGCTCTAATTCTAGCCTCCTCGGTTTTGAGTCTTTGCTCCTCTAATTTTATTTTTGCTAACTCTAAAGCTAATTCTCTATCCCTATGAGTTGCACTTTCTGCTTGGCTAGGCTGGCATAAAGGTGTATCACTTGCCAATAGTTCTTCATCAATACAATGTTGTAATATTTCATTCACCAAAGTCCACTTTTTATCCGCGTCATTTAATTCTAGGCCAAATTCCTGGCCTAACAATACTAAATTAGACTTTTTAAGTTTCTTTATCTCTACCACTGAAGGCTCCTTTGCCAGTTTCTGCATTTCAGAAGACATCACTAATAATTTTAGCTCCCAGCCAAAGAAAAAATTAAAAAATAAAAATTGGAAAAAAACAAAAATTTGCACGGCCCCTAACACAAGGCCACACTAACCTTAATCGTAAAGGGATCCAGCTGGGTGTCCAGTCAGTGCAAGAATGTCCTTTGCTAGATGAGCTGGACCCTAGGCTAGCACACATCCGTTCTGCGGAAAACAAAAATTTTTAATTTTGGCACTCACGAATCTAATTTTTTACACTTATAATGTTCCTCCCGGACTGGCCAACCACTTGTTATAAATAACAGTGTGTGGGCTATGGGGTACTGGTACTATTAAGGGGTAAGGGTAGTTAGAAGACAAGAGTATCAAATATGGGAGAGCTAAAAGGCCCGGCCCCCAAAATAAACTATCCACAGCAGTAATAACTTGCTACTAGACCATATATGTTAGTCTAAGGGTTGATCAATGCGCTCCCACACTGGAAGAAGGGATACTCTGTAATTCATGTACTTATTTATTAACCCCTTAACAACCCCCCATATACACTCACACCAATAACAATAATAATAATAACTTTACCACACTATCTTACGTTAAAAGCCTTGGTCCACTTAGGCAGGATACAAGGTTTACACTAATAACAAGCTAGGGTAAAGTACTACTGGATAAGCACTGAAGCTGGATGCAGCTTAGGGTAGGGAAACCACGTGGGACCCTAATACAAAACACAACACTTAGGGGTACCCCAAAACACTGGCAAATACTCCCCCTAGGTCTCACCAATCGTTACTACCAGAGTAGATACACTTAATAATGCCCCGTACTTAACTTAAGGATACAGGAACTTCAGGTAAGGGAAATAAGTAAGAGGAGAAGGGAGAAGAGTAGGGGTGCAGCCACAGAGTAGATCTCGTCCGCACGCCACCAGCCAGAGAAGAGAGAGCTCCTCGCGACCACCTGGCCTCCCTCATGTCGTGGTGCCGGAAGGAGCCTAATTGATCGTGCAGCTAAGCACATTAAAGATCTTCCCCTATGCAATGTATTGTTACTTTACAAATGATTAGAAAGTATTAGTAAGCAAAGTTGGTGCCTATGTTATTATTTAATAATCAACCCCCAGCTCAGTCTTTAAATGCTCTTTGAGAAACAACAATAGTCTTACGTCTGGCAGGGAAGATACAAACAATTGCCGCTAGTGATGCACCTAACTGTACTACCAGAAAATTTAATAGCTCAATTTTGACCTCTGGTTTCCACTGGAGAACCCAGGGTCGTAACACCCTGATAAAAAAAAAAAAGACTACTACTACCCTACTTAAATTACTTACTGTTTTGCTTACTGAACACTGTAATACAACAGGTGTTGATGCAAACTCTAATCCCAAAAATGTCGTCCCTACCACAGGTGTTATTAGAAAACATATTTTCACTGGTTCCATATCGTCATCTTTTAATCATTTGTTCCAGAGTTTGTAAAATTTGGAGCCATGTTATTCTTGACTCGTCATACATGCCATTCCGCACTCTTTATCATCGATTAATATGGAATTCGTATACTCTTTTCCCTAGTCCACTTCTACACAGCAATGAAGACGGTAATTTGTCTCTTTACAATGCATCCTATATTGTGGAACAATTATGTTACATCAAATACAACATAACCGATGGAAGATACTGTATGAGAGGCCTTCTAAAGATGATCGAGACTAAAATGAATAACTGGTCGAAAATTGGTCAAGAAAAAAAAGACTCTGAACTATTTGAGTTATTGAATGATCATCCTGTGTTTACATCAACATTAAAAACAATGACGAGTGTTAATCATCCTTTAAAAGGTATGATAAACAAAAACAAAGTGTGGTCTTTAGTGACAGCTATGACAATGTTCTCTCGGGATACAGATGAAATTTTACAATTGTTAAATATTTGTCTTCGAATGTATCCCACGTCAACTGTTCTGGATATTTTTTATGGATATACAGTTACTTTTCTTTTTTCTTTTCAAAACTTACAGCAATCTAATATTAATCATTATAAGGTACATTCTGCACTCTATCTGACCGAAAATATAATTCTTCAGTCGTCAGAACAAACATATTATTGTGAACAGGCCCTTCTAATCAATCATGTTCCAAGTAAAGGTGAAATTACACGTGTCGATTATGTTCCTGGAGTGGATATAGTCAGTATAGTTTTGAAGATAGTAAAGCGGCATTCATCTTTGCAATTTTTAATTATCGAATCGCAGCCACAATCACCACTTGTACAACAGGTACCGCAAAATGCTATTTGTTCATTTTCTATGTTTAATTCTTTTTCTTTTGATGTATTGGTGCTTATGCCAGATTCTTCTGACATTAATAGGGAGGAAGACTGGAGAAAAAAAGTGAAAGAAATTTCAGTAATCAAATTTAGAAACATTTTATCCAATGAACAGAATAAACCCTGTTACAATTTAAATATTAATGTATATCTACTAATGGTAAGTAAGAGGAATCAGGATTTATGTTGGATTATGTATTGTATTTTGGGACTACGTAACTTTATAATTCCTGTAAGTACTGAAATGTGTCAGGTGCAAGAAAGGAGTTGTGAAGACAATGTTTTAGTTATTTGTTCATCTATTTCAAGTATATATATATGTACTGTTATGACCATTATTGTAATTCTTCTATGGAAAAATTTTGTGTTATTACAATAGATGGGAGTTTTGAAACATTTCTAGATGATGTTCTCTCTATATATAATTTATATGACCGACATGAATATGATGGTGAATGCAATTGTTGGTTACCACCTCCGTTAACTTACAGTGAGATTTATAGTGCCTATGCATTATCTTATCATAGAACACCAGATTTTATATTTTGGTTAAAAACAAAATGCACCTTTAATGGTGAATATCATCCAAGTTTTAATTATTATATCATTTATACAGATATGTTAATAACATTTCCAACTATGCCAACATTTTCATTAGTTCGATTATTTAAAGGAAAAGATGTAATTTGTGAACATCATATGATTGCAACAATCACTAACAATTTAAAATTTGATGTATTGGAAATTGAACTGAATAATTCATTTAAAAAAGATATTAATACAATTCTTGGACAACAATTGGCGACATTTAATGAAATTATTATAAGTGAACGCCACTACTGTCTTCATTTTTCTAAATCTCTAAAGGATGAATATTTTGCTCTAAAACAAAAAATCAATTGGTGTGATATGGTAGCGGTAAGATTTACACGTTTTAATAGTTTTGATTTAATATGTGCTCAATGTGCAAATATCAATGATGAGGAATAACTGTATATTAATATTTTATTTCATCCTATTTTATATAAAAAATGCACATTTAAACTGACCATATATTAATTATTCTATTATAAATATAGATATGTTACAACAGGTTGTTAAACTATACCAACTAACTCCTAGCTAATTCCCCTGTGCAGTGTTAATACCCCTCCCCCGTGTAATCTTTTTATATATTATTTATTGGTGATGGTAATAATTATAGTATTAAGTTCTTGACTTTATTTCCCTTTCCCTTTAAGTTACTTGCGTTACGGATCTCATCCCTTGAAAACCACTACTGGCTTGGGGCCGGATACCCTTCCTCTAACAACATCAGAGTAAGAACCCAGTTGCGACCCGAGAGGGCCGTAACATAATTGGCTGAGTCTACCTGAGCTGAGTCTACCCCGGCCTGTGGCCGGGGTAGACTCAGCTTTTCGAAGGATTTGTCGAGAGGTCACGAGAGCACCGAGAGCTTGGCACCGAGAGGATCCAGAGTCTTCAGGAGAAGACGACCGTGTAGATAATTCCCCTGTGCAGTGTTAATACCCCTCCCCCTGTGTAACTTTTTATATATTATTTATTGGTGGCGGTTATTATATTATATTAAGTTTTTGCCTTTCTTTCCCTTCCCCTTTTAGTTTACTTGCATTACTGATTACATCCCTTGAAAGCCACTACTGGCTTGGGGCCGGATACCCTTCCTCTAACGATATCAGAGTACGAACCCAGTTGTGACCCGAGAGGGCCGTAACAAATTATAATATAAAGCATATTTATTTGCCAATGTTTGATATGTTAGATAGTGAATTTAATAATATTATATCAGTTATGTTTGACGCATATATAGATATATGTCAAAATATTGGGTTTTTAATAATAAATGGAAAATGGGATCATTACCGATGTGAATTTATTCTTGATTTTATTCAAAGACAATTCAGTTATTATTTATACAAACTCCTAAAAAGAATTCATATTATCAAATTATACATTATTCTCTTAGAAAATACGTTACGATATCAAGGATGGGCTCTTATGGAATCTATTTGGACTATACAAGGAAAAATACCTTATTCTCTAATTAGAAAACCTATATTGAATGAAAGATGTATTAAACCCATTCTTCTGTCCCATACCGATATATATGACCTAAAAGATAATTTAAGTAATGTATATAATCGATCACCTACTGTAAAATATGTAAATGAAGTAACAAGAATTGTTATTTATAATTTGTATAATTTACTTATGAAAAAATTTAAATGTGTAAATTGGTTAGAGACTATTCTTCTCTGTTCTCTCCCCAAACAAAATCTTAAAAGATCAAACTGCCTTCCTAAAACAAAATCTGAAAACAATTTGGAATGTTTAGGGGATATTCTTCGAACTATCGATCTTCATATATATAAAGATGGGGAAGTCTATAAATATAAGAAACATCGCTGATTTATGTATATGTGTGTTGTATGGTGTAGAAATAATCTAAATCATATTTTTTTTCTTTTGTCTACATGATGTTTAAGTAAGAATAGACTTATTGATTGGCTTCCATCATCATCATCATTATCATCATGATGATGCTGTTAGAAGATTTCATTTGGCAACCACTTTCATATGAAATTCAACTGTATTTAGATGATGTTTATAGTACACACATATTTAACCTGTGGACAGTTCTTTGTGGTCTTTTTTTGTATTATTCAGGGCTTAGAGAAGTGAATTTTGTTGCACTTGTTTTTTGCCCAATATGTGAAAGAAACAGAGAAGTTTGCAGGAAGCAAGTTCAATATATGGTTATATATTTCTGCTTAGGAATTGGTATATGTACTATAGATGACACAAATGTCTTATTTTTAGTAGCATGTTTAATGATTACTTATTTTATGTGGAAATTAATCTATGGAGTACATGGTTATTATATGGTTTTAAGTATGGGATTAATGTTACTCCTTTTTTTTATATGAACTGTTATCAGGTTGTATTAACTTTATTTTATTTAATTATTCTATTTTACAGTACATATATCATAATAATCAAAGAATTTGCTGAAGGCAACAAAACAGATTTATTTCATGGTGCATTTTTACATTTAATAGTGTTAATGGTACACCCAAAGAAAAAGAAATCCTCTCTACCTAAGTTAGTAAATATTGAAGTTGATTTAGATCACATTCTGTTGCAAGATCTTTCAGTTGCACATATTCCATTCTGGGGACATAATGTAAATAATAAATTTTCACCTCAATTCCACTCTGAACTACCAATAGATGGTTATCCACGTTCATCTTTCTTTTCTGAAGATGAACGATTATCTTGGCAAGGTGAGATTGCTTATTTCCAGCCGAAATCTACTGTCTTAAATTGTGCATCAAAAATAAGATTAGAACATCTTCAAAATATTTGTAATCATGCTAACCATTATTATTGGCAACAGCACAATTTTATTTTTGGAAATCATATACTTACCAAGAAGGAACTTAATGAAATAATGAGTTTTATAAACCCAAAGGACACTGTGGTGTCTGTTTATGCTCGTGGTGGATGGGTTGAGAGTTTTTTGCTGGATCGAGGTGTGAGCATTATTCCAACAGAAAACACAGAAAGATTAGAGTATATAACTGCAGCTAAATGGTTACCAAACGGGTATATTAGGCATATAGTTAAAGAAACTTGTATTAATAAAGAATATTCAAATGCCAATATACTTATAATCAATGAACCAATTGGGAATTTTTATATGACTGTCGTTAGTATACTTAAAAGTTTCAAAGGACGACTAGTGATAATGTTTGGTTCCAACTTTCCTATGGTTATTAAAAGTGTTTTAAATGAAAAATACATTCATGTACAAACATCCAGTGTGCCCATTTTTATTAAGTCTACTGTTCATTTTTATATGAGAATAGACAATATCATATGATTATTGGAGTTGTTATTGTGTGGAAATATATAATGAGAATTGATGACATTATTAATAGTTTTGATTTTTTAAATTATGCACCCCAAAAAAAATACTGGCTTGTACTAATGTGAGGTTTAATTTAATAAGGAATTTATTTATAAGGTAAATAAGTTAATAAAGGATGATTCTGACTTTAATTATATACAGTTATAATTACCCACAACATTTCAATGGTAATAATGATTTAATATCTAAAAAGATCTATGATATATAAGGTTTATTTATATCAACTGATCTTTGGATTTTTCTTTTAACAAATAATAAACCATTTAATAAATTTATATAGACCAAATTATGCTGTAACAAAAATGGTGCCATATCTGTCTAGGAAAAAGGGTATAGTAGATATTTGGAATAACATGTATATTAAATTTGGGGATGAAGAGGTTAATGAAGATGATGATGAGAGTTGACAGATCGAACACTAGTTTCACAATTATATATCTTTATTAATGATACTCTATGATAAAATGTCAGCTCATAAGGTTGGTTGGTTTTGTCCAAGTCAGGCAGAACAAGTACAGCCAGTGACAAGTCAGTCAGGCAGAACAAATACAGCCAGTGACAAGTCAGGCAGAACAAGTACAGCCAGTGACAAGTCAGGCAGAACAAGCACACCCAATGACAAGTCAGGCAGAACAAGCACACCCAGTGACAAATCAGGCAGAACAAGTACAGCCAGTGACATGTCAGGCAGAACAAGCACACCCAGTGGCAAGTCTGGGCTTCAGTTTTTATAATTGCTGTTATACAATTACAAATGATTAGCAGGAATTGCTAAAAATTTATAAGACCCAAGCTTAAAGAACAAAAGGTCATAAATTTTTAACTAACTCAAAATAAGATATAGAAAAACATCATTGTCTAGGTTACTTACTTACTTACTTATCAACCACACGAGATTTAATGGAACAATATTTTTTTTTTTAATTTCACCAGGTCTGAAAATGAATGTCGGAGTTGTCAAATCTAAAGCTGATGTGTCTTTGGTAAACTGTTCCAACAAATGTTCATCCAGGCTGGTTATGCTTTTAAATACATTTCTACATTCAAAACAAGTAAAAAAGTTGTTTAAAGATTTGGTCAATGTTCCAATACACTTATTAGTTTTCAAAAAACGTCTGAAAATGAATGTCTGGAGTTATCAAATCTAAAGCTGATATATCTTTGGTAAACTGTTCCAACAAATGTTCATCCAGGCTGGTTATGCTTTTAAATACATTTCCACATTCAAAACAAGTAAAAAAGTTGTTTAAAGATTTGGGACTGATTTGCTGTTTGTTTCCACATATATCATATTTTTTCCCACTATTTGTTTTCAAAGGCTGAATCATGTGGATTGATTTCAAATGTTTGGTCAAGTTATATTCATCCCTAAATCTATTCCCACACAATTGACATTTTAACCGTTTTACTCTGTGTGTTCCCATATGTCTAGTCAAGTCGCATTTTTTAATGAATTTTTTTCTACATACTTCACATGAAAATCATTTTTCTCTAATGTGTTTTTTTTCACATTCACTGCACTTTGGATTTTTACTGGTATGAATTGTAAAAATGATAGTCTTCTTTGTATGAGTTGTGAAATGGATGGTCAGGCTTCTTATTGTACTATATTTTTTTCCACATATATCATATAAAAAGTTTTTTGTTTTATGTTGTTTTTTTTGATCAAGTGACATCTCTAAGAGAATTATCTCACTTCCACCTGAAAAGAAAACAAAAATAATTAATTTATATAATTATTCTGATTTATAATATATACATTGACTCTTAGTACATTACAGTAATATGATATACTTTATTTTTGTTACTTAATAATTAACTTGGTTATAATAGACTTAAGTAAATTATACAACATACGTTTGGGGTTGGGGTTGAAGAAACATTAAATGTTGAATGTGCTTTAGATTGTGTGGTTGTTGTTTTACTCAGAATAAAGTGTCCATGAAGTATGGTGAACCTGTAATGATTTACAGAGCCTGGCAATCTCTTTTATATACCAATCCAGTCAGACTGATACAGACTTGAGAGGCTATAGTTACTTATATTTTAAAACATTATTTTTGCTCATGCTCATGAAGTAATTAAAAACGTTTCCTCAGTGATCATCTTACCCAGTTATTTGTGACGTATTTTTCATTATGTTTTTATAATTATTTAACTGATCAATAACCATTTGAGAATATATTTCTCACTCTCTCTCTCTCTCTCTCTCTCTCTCTCTCTCTCTCTCTCTCTCTCTCTCTCTCTCTCTCTCTCTCTCTCTCTTTCTCTTACCCTATGTTATATATTTATATATTTACAATGAAGGGAAGAGAAGGGGATGGCTCACTGGGATGTGTTTTGTCAAAGAAAAACTCAGCACAATAACACTGCCTGAGTAGTAGGTGACTCTCCTCAACAAGAAGAGCAAGGGTTTATTTAGACCTGCTCTCTCTCCAAGTGTTAGTTTAAAATATTATTTGTTTCTTCACAATCAATCAATCGTCGTGGGAGTGTGATTCTTTATTTATGTTTTCTTTTCAGACCTGAACCTAAACGTGTACTTGTCAAATAGAGGATAATGGAGGAGAGAAAAGAAAAAATGAAAAAGGAAGTTCAATTTAATCCACATATAATGATACGATATTTATATGTATGGGATTATGCCTATCAGAAAGCTAGAATAGATGGTAAAATGTGGAACACAGCTGCTGCAGATCGGGATCGTTTCAAGATGCGATGTGTGAGCACTTCAAAAATACTAAATGATGTAAGAATATTTGACAAGGATCATAGAGAAAAGGTTTATTTAGAGCGAATAAAAGTGATATAGAAATGAAATATCCTTTATTCAATTCCTATCTATATACTAAATCGGTCATATTTAATCAATGATATAAAATTTAGTAGTATAGAGGGGGGAACCCCCCAAAATGGTTGTATCATTTAAACTATTTAAAAGTTTGTTAAGCAAGCAAAGTTGTACTTAGATTCATATCTCCCAAAACAGGCAACCACCTAACACTAGAACAATTTGTCTTAACATTATATTATATTGATCACTACGTCTTCATTATCTATCTGACCATTATTATAACACCAATATATCCACATAAGAATTATTAATTCGCTATTGTCCCATAATATATAATACCATTCTTCCTTTCTCAGTGTTGATGAATTTTTCAATACAATGAAATTTCCTTTAACATTAAAATTATACACATCTTTGGTCTCATTGTTTCGATTTTCAGACATATTTATCATGTTTGGCAATGACTGATTATGTGCCAAAGCCCAAACTTGTAGTTTGTGAATTTTATCACACATCTCATTTTCATTGATTGATATACTCCACACATCTCGTTTGTTAGATGAAGATTGACTGAATACAGTTCCAACCAACACCCACAATACCACCAACATCACCATCATTTTATAATTATCTGAAAATGACAAAAAAAAATAAGTTTTTGTATATTATAAGCTCAGAAATATATATATAATACAATGGCAAATAAAAAGATTATGATTTTTTAATATAAATAATGCAAATATCATACAATACCTTCAAGAGATGATTTTAAGGATTAGCTAAAGATGCGCGTTGGAGTAACTCTTAACCCAGCTCAGACCGGCATATCTCCTCTCCGTCCCTTATTAGAATGCACAAGACAGTGTGGGTATCTCTCTTACATCCTGTCATTATATACATCACAATAGACTTGCCCAGCTGATAAATGGACCGACTCAGCCAGATTTCCTTGAACAATCTATATATGATTTGATTTACATACCTTATTTTTTATATAATTATCTTTTTTGAAATAATATTTAAACAAGTTAGTATATCATGCTTTACAGTATTAAATCCTACATATAACAAAATAATTCCAATATTATTAAACATTTTTTTTTTTAAATCTCGGTTAATTTGTTCAATGTCTATATAATGAGTACCCAGCAAACACAGAACGTTTGTGGACGTTTTTAAATGGTGCCACAAAGGTAATACTGTAACTTTTGACATAAATACGTATATCTGACATTCTTAAAACCAAAGGATATAACTAAAAACATTTATTCTTGAGACACAGTTTTTTAAGATTTATGTAAAAATTTTAAAATAATAGTGAATGCTATGGTATTATAATGTTTTCATGCTTTATATTTAAGAATAAATAATTTTCAGTCAACATTTAGTTTTTTTTGTTTCCTTTATGTAAACCTATCCAATTTACGTTCTTATAACATAAATATAACATTTATATGACGTCAGTATAACGTTATTTACACGACATCATTACGTTATTATGATGTTATATTAACATATAATTCCTGTATGAAAACCAGAATATATGTTGAACTTTATGTTTTAAACCTTGCAAAGTTATCATAAAACTTGGAATAAGACGGTAAGCATGCTTTACTTATGAAAATATACAAACAAATCAACAAAAACATTTTAACATAAACATAACATAAATTGATTGCATGCATGGGAGTTAACTGGAACTCTGTAATATTGCATACATGAACCTTAAGGTACAAACCCAGTGTATTTACCCATGCAGTTCTTTCCTAAATCTAAATTTTTCCAATTTTTACACTTTGTTTCGAGTTCTGTCTTGTGTTGCTACTTTTAATACCCCATTAATGTCCCCTTTGTTATGTCCATTCGTCCCATTGTGCACCTCTACTATATGTCACTCCTAATTCTTCACTTTTCTAGAGAATGTAATATAAGCTTTGACAATCTTTCTTCATATGACAGGTTAACAGGTAGAATAGGACAGGTAGAACAAAGATTACCATTTATATATGGATAACTATTATAAGTCGGTTTGAATGAGTGAATTGCTGCTTGAAGATAGGTATATACACCTGCGGTACTATCAGATTGCATCGTGGTGAGCCTAAAACCCTTCAGATCCAAGCAAAGGGTAAAATGCCAGCAGATACAATTGCGAACACATTGATACCAAAATGAAAGACATATGACGAGAATTGAGGTAACCAAAGTGAAAAGAGTGTTCACATTACATTGCACTAGAGTGCTCCCGGGTTACTTTCTCTGTTTTGTGCGGATGGTACACCTTGCTTTTGGAGTTTATATGCATTTAAACCTGTAGATAATTCTATTGCTAACACATTGATACCAAAATGAAAGACCTAGGATGACAATTGGGGTGACCAAAATGAAAGAGTGTATACATTTTATCGCTCTTGTGCGCTCCCTGGTAACACACTCTCGCTTACTCTGTTTGTTGCGGATGGTAAGCCGGGCTTTTGGAGTTTATATGCCTTTAGTCCTGTAGAGAATTCTATTGCGAACACATTGATACCAAATTGAAAAACCTAGGATGAGAATTGAGGTAACAAAGTTGAAAAGGGTATACACTTTTCAGTATTACCACGCTCTCTAATGTAATGAGAGTTGCCTGAGGGTGGCTCAGCTTTCTTTTTCTGGTACCCTTGGCCTACATTCATCTTGTCGGCGGGTGGAGCGCGCTGCTGTCTTTGACATTATATGCACATAGTTCTGTTGGGAATTCTATTGCGAACGCATTGATACCAAAATGAAAGACATAGGACGAGAATTAAGGTGACAAAGTTGAAAAGAGTATACACTTTTTAGTATTTCCGCACACTACCAGGGAATGTCTAAAAAAAACGAGAGTGTGGAGGGGTAACTTGCCCAAAACGCAAAAGTGTTTGGGGCGATTAACTTTCGTTCAGTACTATCATGCAAGAGAAGCCACACATCTATGGTTCATCCAAAAAAATCAGTAGACTTCTAGATGTTACTACTGCTCGGCTTAGACTCAATTACAAGTATTTCTGGGACTTCTCATTATCTGCTGATGTAGATCTGACCAAACTGTGTCAACAAAATTATTCACACACCCTCCGTCACTATGTGATAGTGAATTCAGAGACAATTCTATAACCAATGTACCAACGATATGTAAATATTTCATTCAAAATGATCTGCTACCAGAAATTTTAGCCAAATATCCCCAGTTTGCTAACTGTAGGTAGTAACTAAGTGATTGTAACATATCCACCGCTGCCCACTGGATGGGGGGCGGTGTGCAGGACAAACATATCAATTGTAACACTAGCTCTCCACATATGTCAGTTGCTTAATTTAGAAACTGTACTTGTGGTCGATCTCGAACCCATTGTTGATGTGACGACTTATACTGAATTTTGTAACTAGCTCATCAAGATTGTAACTTGCTGAGCTAAATTAATTGTGGGGTTCAGTCCCTGAGCCCATTATGTGCCTCTGCAACCCTTTCCACTACCGCCCACAAGATGGGTATGAGGTGAATAATAAATGAACTAAACTAACTTTAAGGCATCCTGAAAGAAAGCTTGGAGGGCTTGAAAAATTGCAGACAAAGCCTTGAGGATAATCCTTGGGTGCCTTCGTACCACAAAGATACTTAATATGAGAAAGGAACTTAATATTCCGAGCGTTGTTTATCGTGTTACTAAAATTAACTGTCAAATTGGTATAAAAATGCTTAGGCTATCTCATCATAACCCTTGCACAGAAGCCCTCCAGAATTTTTTTATTGAATGTAAACATTGTTTCAAATAGATAAATAAAATTGGAACTGAACTCAGAAAGTATCAGATTTATAATTTGTACCAAGAGAGACAACAATATCACTTTCCTGCACTGTAGGAAATTACACCCTTTTCAATTTTAATCCCTCCCTTTCCATCTTAGGAGCAAATTAGAGATCAGTCCCAGCTTTGTTTTGAGGCAAAGCTCAACGTCTTAAGCCATATTGATGCTCTGTCCACAGAGCATTCTCTCTCTCAAATCATATACACTGAAGGTTTCCTACAGCGCCCAACGGGTGCAGCTGGAAGTGCAGTTGTCCTGACAATAGGCTATGACTTATATTTTGAGTGGGGAGTCCGTATAAACAACTGGGCCTCTACCCTTCAGACTGAACTATTTGCCTTGCTCCTTGCACTAAAATGTGTACAAGTATCCAAACTTGATACATTAATTGTAAGTGACTCTTTATCATCCTTAATTGCTCTCAACTCCTTAAGACATAACTGTAACATGCTTGTGTCTGAAGCTAGACACAAATACAACAACAACTTTGAACTGCCCTGAACTATATCCGATCCTATCTTAGTAACAGACACCAATATGTAGCCATCAATGATATAACCTCTCCCACTCTACCACTTACCATAGGGGTGCCACAGAGCAGCATCTTAAGACCCTCCTGTTTCTTATATACATCAATGATCTCCCTAATGTCTCTAACATACTTAAACCTATATTGTTGGCTGATGATACTACTCATCTACTCTGACCCCAACCCATTCCTGTTAAATAATGTTGTAAACAATTAATTAAAAAAGTCTACTTGTGGATGTCAACCAACAAACTCACACTAAACATAGAAAAGATCTACTATATCTTATTTGGAAACAAATCAACAAATGCAATTCAGCTTCAGATAGCTAATGTAAACATTAACAATAAAAATGATGGAAAGTTCCTTGGCCTATTCCTAGACAAGAGACTCACCTTCCGCACCCATAACTAAAAAGGTTTCTATAACAGTTGGTATACTCTCTAAGATCAGATATTATGTACCCTACTCTGCTCTCCTCTCACTCTATTATGCACTTATCTATCCCTATCATTCTTATGGTATTTGTGCTTGAGGTTCAACCTCTGCAAACTACCTCAAGCCCATCATCATCCAGTAAATATCTGCTATCAGGACAATAACTAACTCTACCTTCAGACAACACACAGCTCCCTTGTTCAAATCCCTAAACATGCTAAACATAAATTCACTCCATACATTCTCCTGTGTAAATTACGTTTATAAAACCCTTTTTCTAAGTGCAAACCCTGTTCTGAAACTCTTCCTGGACAGATGTAATAGAACACATGGCCACCCCACCAGACATAAATATCTCTTTGATATCCCCAGAGTCAAACTTAATCTATGTAAACACTCTATGTAAATAAAGGGACCTAGTCTATGGAACTCACTCCCTAATGATTTGAAAAGCTGTCCAACTTCTGCCATATTCAAAAATAAAACCAAAAAGTACCTAATTTCATCTTCATAGTTTTCTATCATGGGCTTTATCTTCACACTGTATCTAGTGTTACTCAATCCCCCAATATTTGTACCTAAGCCATATTACTTTAACATTGTAATCTTAGATATCATCTGATATCATGGTTGTTGTATTGAGTGCATATACTACTGCATTATTCCTTGAAATTTTTCCTCGAAATGATCTTCATATTGTGCTTCAGTGAACCAATGTATAACCCTGAAATGCTATCCTCATGTACCTAGTAATCCTTGTTTCTTTATTGTGTATTGTTATTATTGTGTATCATTCTGATCTGCTTTTGTGTCAAAATTTCTTCAAATTACCTGCAAACACTTTTGCTGATTTTACTGTAATTATTCTACTTAAAATTATCTGTACCTGTAAAGAAAAGCTGTAAAATATCTGCTAACATTTTTTATCAATTTTACTGTTAATTTATAAAAAAAATCTGTTTAAGGACTTACCCGAAACGCTATGCGTGCTAGTGGCTTTACAAGAATGTTAATTCAACTTATTTTCTATATTCTCTGTTAACCCCCAATGTAACTTCTTGTACATAAATAAATAAAAATAAAATAATAAAAATAACAAAATTATTAATGATGGGGTCAAGCGACGAGGGAGTAATTGCGCAAAGCGTCCCTCACCTGTGACGTCACAGCGTCATCTGACGCCATATCAACACAGCGGCCATTTTGTCATGAGTTCAGTCATGGCGAGGACAAACCCTTCATGCAAACTGCACCTACTATCAAGAAGAAGAAGATTTTGTGTTCCACCGATAGTATTATCGTAAGTAAACACTTATATTTTATATTTTATTATATTAATTGATTCTATTTTTCTGTAATTAAGGTCCAAGGGGGTGTTGAGTAAGGAGCAAGGGTACTGTGTTGGGAAGTGAGGGCTGTTACTGGTGTCTGTGGGGATGTGAGGACTTGTACCAACCACTATCACCACCAGTACCTTGTCTTGCACCCTGCTTAGTATTCCTATTGAGATATGAAATATTATTGCATTCATATAATTATTCATTTACAGTCATTACTATTTTTATGGGCTATGTTCTGTTACCCTAATGCTTTTTATTTCTGGGCATGTCCATTTACTCTCCAGCCCTTCACAAGCCACTGCTGCACCCCCTCCATGCCCATACTTACTGTGCTTATTCTTACAGGACTGCACTGCATTATGTGGTGCTCACTGCCTGGACACCTTGGCAATGTAGAGACAGATATTCTGCAATACCGTGATATTAGCAGTAGAGTGATAAGCTGACACACGGGAGGTACAATGGAAAGAAGTTGAGTATCAACTCTTGTAATTTATATTGCTTCCAGTGAGTTTTTAGTTTTCTTATAATCACTATGTTATCTATCCTCTACAACCTAGTTATCTGCTTGATACATGCATTATAGGGTTCTGGTAGTTGTTCTACTCACCAAGCCCTTCCAAGGCCAGGCTTGACATGTGAGAGCTTGGTCCAACAGGCTGTTGCTTGGACAGGCCCCTCAGGCCCACATATCCACCACAGCCTTGTTTGTCCAGCACTTCTTGAAGATGTTCAGGTTTTCTCTTGAAGGTGTCGACAGTTGTTCCAGCAATACTGTATTTCTTTTATTGCTGAAAACATGTTTTCAGCCATAAAAAAAATAATCCTGAATCCAGAAAAAAATCCCTTTTGTATCATCTGGAAATTTTCAAATATTGCTGATCAAACCTGAGTCTAAATTATTTGTATATATTATGAATTACAGAGGTCCCAGGACAGAGTTTTGAGGAACTCCACTTACATTTTCCCACTCTGATTTAACCCCATTTATACAAACTCATTCTTATCTTTCAGCTAATCATTTATTGTACACACCATACTCAGCCTGTGTAGGGTAGTTTATTGTGCATCCTAGTATTGTGTATGTGTAGTATATATATATTTGTGTAGTATATTTGGTATATTTAATGCCTCTAACCTCTCCTCATAGTTCTTGTCTTTCTATTCTGGGAGCCACTTAGTAGCATGTCTTTGCACCTTTTCCAGTTTATGTGCTTCTTAAGATATGGGCACTATACAACCGCTGCATATTCCAGCTTTAGTCTAACAAAAGTCGTGAACAATTTCTTGAGTATTTCGCCATCCATGCATTTAAAAGCTCTGAATATTATCCTTTACCTGCAATTGGTTGTTGCTGTATTTATAGAATATGATTTGTTCTGCTTTACATTTGTTTATTCTTTTTTTCAAAATTTCTTTCTGCCTCTCTCCTCACTGCCGTGTAGTTGTTTCTCTTTGTATTACTGGTATGTTTGGGGGTTTGGCCTCTTCGTATATTGATTCCACTTTTGTGTCTTTTGGTCTCTGGCCGTCTTGAAATTTCAGTTGAACAAATCCTGTTTCCTAGTTCTGCATCTCTGTTTTGGTATAAATGTTTTTGTTCCTTTATCATATATTTCACAAAATTGACATACTGTGCATTAATTCATCTCAATTACTTCCTTTCCTAACAGCAAGCCTTTCCAGTAAAATTCTTTGAATTCTTTTCTGACTTCCAGCCTAATGTTTGTTTTATCCTAGTGTGTATGATGCCTAGCGTGTGTCTGGTGCCTGTTGTGTTAAACCGAAGATAAATGCATAAGTATACGTCAGAAATTTCTCCAGCTTTGAAAGGGGCTTTCATTATGCAGCAGTATTCCACTCTAGAGAGCACTAGCGTCTTGAAAACTATCATCA